>NC_142012.1:119816363-119996417 GCF_049901735.1 Notechis scutatus
CTGATTTCTTAAGGCTTTTAAAAACATGATTAATACTTATCTTTCTGTTGTGAAGAAAAAGCCCTAATCACCATTTCCATGTTCAGCTACCAAGATTATAGCTACTGTACTTCATAAACATAAGACTAATGTAAAGGGAAGGGAGGTTGAAGCATATAAGATAAATAACCTTGCCAAGACACAAAGATTACCAATCCCCTTTGGATGGCAAATTCAGCAATCACATACAGAATGGTCTGCAAAGCTATAAATCAACACAAGTAACATTTCACTAAGGGAAGTAAGAGTTTTCCCTTCCAGCCAAAAGAAAATAATGGAACCTGTCTGTTCAGTTTGCTCTTTGGTTTATAAACTATCTTGAGGGTTTTAATAATAGATTAATGGCATTATAAGTTTCAACAACAGCAATTATAAAAGTTGCAACTATGGGCAGTCGCTAGGAAGTCAGTTAAAAGTTGCTTATTATGAAATAAAAAATGGGCAAGCCCAGAAATATTAAGAAGTATACAACATGAATCAGTTTTGACTGGAGAGGTTTGCTTATGTGTTTATCCCAGAACTATTAATGACATGTGGCACTTGTTTCATAGGGTGGCAATGTTGTATCATGGACAACACATCAATTAGAGTAAGACTTTTAAAGGAAGTTTAAGTCACATTTAAGTAATTTCTGAGATATGTTTTTATATATTTATATAGGCTGATTCTAAGAATGTATGTAAACAGCAGTAGCCCTCCAATATATTTGGGTTCTTGGTCACTTCCTTGAGAAATCCAGATTACCATAGATTAATGAAAAGACAGCACCATGGCTATTGGTTCTGACTGATTAACATTAAGTAATCTAAGGAAACCTCAGAACTCCCACATAGAAAGATCTGTTTGCAGATCTTGATAAAACCAAAAGTTAAAAGAGTTCATATAATTATTAATATATGCATCATTTCTATCATTTTATAGTCCAAAATATGAAAATTCCAATTGTGAATTTAGCCAGGTATTGGCTTTTTCAGAAAGAAAGCATCTGCTGTTTTCTGACATGGGTTTTGTTTATGCATAGCTGCTGGCTAAGTATAGCTTTCAAGGCTGCAGTTCCTTGGTGAGGATTCTCGAAGTAACCTTGATGTTAAATATGCCTGCAGAGTTCCCATTAACCTGCTGCCAATCCAGTTTGATCTTTGTATTCTTACAGAACCCTGCATTAATACATTACACAATAAGGGAAAGAAGAAATATAAAATGTCCTCTTCCCCACTCAAAAATGTCCATGGAGCCATCAAGCTAATGGGCCAAATACAGGTTATTGATTTTTTTTGAGTCCTTGGTGTTTTCTGAAGTTGATTATTTGCTTGCAGATATTTGATTATTAGGTAATTATTAGGTATTAACTAGGTAATAATATTAGTGTTAGTTACTGTGGAGTTTGCTCCCTGTTTATATACAGTTTGTCTGCCAATGATGATGGGGGTGTGGTTTTATCTTTCACAGTTCCTTGATTAGGGTAAGGTATTATTTTTTGCTTTATTGTTTGCCTGGTGTTAGTGTACTTGCTGCTTATGTTCTGAAATTTTTCTTTCTTTCTAAACGTTTTTAGCATATAAATATGGTTTATTTCTATGTGTTTACTGATAGCTTATTTGTTTGAATGACAAACATCCAGTAATTTACTATAATTTTTGGTTTGGCTTGTTCTAGTATGTCACAGTTTTTCAGTTGAAATCATGGCTGAGTCTGTCTATGTATTATGCAATTAGGGAGTTTTCATTGTGTCTTCTGATAGCTACCATAGTTGGTCTTCATGGATGTGCTTTGCTAGTCTTGCCTATATTGTGCCCATCTGTTCCACCAGTGGCTATTAAAATGTTTAGGGTATTGTTTTCTGCTTGATACATTGTAAATAAAGAAGTACCAAGGAGAAAATACCCTTTCAATACTAGTAGAACAAGCTACTTTTTATATAAAGAAGAAGCAAACTCCACACTCACTAGCACTGACAATGTTAACTGGTTAACTAACGAAATGCCTGCAAACAAACAATCAACCTCAGAGAGCATCAAAGATTCCACAGTTTAATCTTGAGTTGTCCATACAGTTTTCTGTTGAAAGTGAAAATTTTGTGACCATAAATAGTAGTTTCAAATGCACTAGGAAATCTTTTTATAGATATCTTATGATAAAGATCGCCAAGTTAGAAGACCTTTTCTGAAGACATGCTAACCATTGATATCAGTATTATTGATTTTCTAATTAGTTTTGAAACACTCATTGCCGCATATTTTTTAAAAAAACATTACAAAATAATCTTCCTCCTCTAATTCCACAATTCAATTTACTAAAACAAGACCCAAATTAATAGGATAAATAATTGCTACAATTTCATTTAGGTTTTTATTGAAGGAACTAGAAGGCAGGAATTCTATACCACAGGAAATGATTTTAAAAAGATTCTGATGTTATCACATATTAAACATTCAGTTTGTTAAAGGACTATAGAAAATATGTATAGCTGTTTAAGTAATATACTGGTATGTAAAATTATATAATTGGCTTGAATATGACATTTATTCAATAAAGATGGGAAAAGATTTTTGTTTGTGGATATATATAAAATTTTCCAGGACTTTTGTATGTCTACTTTTTTTCCCATGACCCAAAAAGAATCAACAGTTAGCAGCAACTCTAAGCAGAGCCAAACAAAGTGATGTCCAGAAGCTCACCAGAATTGTCCAGCTAGGGCAAACATCAGTCATTCTGCTGTGGTTAATATACAGAGATACGATTCCTTTTAATATGATTTCATTTGAGCACATCTACCCTTCAGATGCTTACAGAGCTAACAAAACAAAAATAAAATTTATTGCTTTTGCATTTATAACCACTTCTTTCCAGGAAGAATCTATAAAGAACCCAGTAAAATGCAGCTTTGGCTTCAAGAAAGTCCAGTAGGAAAAACATGTTGTCCAAAATAGGTGAAACCACCCAATAAATGATATTTCCATGAAAGCAATCAGTGCTAGAAAGAAAGCTGAGAAAAATGGCTTTCCTGTGCAATCACCCATATATCCTCTGGGATAATTGTAGCTGTTAGGGATAACAGGGTTACCTAACTTAGTTTGAGTAAAATAATATATAAACTATGTTAGTGAGTTTAAGTGTATGTATCACTTTAAACTGTAAACCAAGTTTTTTGGGTGCGGTTGTAAAATCACCATAAGAGGGAGCAAGAGAGCTCACTGTTTGCCCTGGCTTTTACTGGAATGCTGACAATGAAGGATTGATGGTGATAAACTGCGTGTTTGCTGAAAAGAAGAAAGGAGGTTTGATTTTCTTCATATCTCTGACTGCAAAAGAGATATATCACAGGACTGATTGATTGTAAGTTTACTGACCTCTTTTTCGACACTGGACTTTGCAAACTGAACAACCCCGGATGGACTGAACTTAGTGTATGATATATGGACTGTTTTGACTATGCTATAACTCTTGCTGGAATAAAAACTATTTAACTTGCACAGTGTATCTGTCTTACTGAGTGTAAGCTACAACAACGTTATTATCTCACATATCTGCCTGTCTGCTAGACTGCCGTTGCACGTTCTGCTAGGGTGTATATCCCTAACACTGGTTATGGGCCCAGGTGCACAGTCAGACTAACCAGGATATAACAGGCTTATTTAAAGTGAGAGTTTGTGTAGCAACACAATACTGTAAACAGACAGCTGTGTTTTATTAATTATAGTTTAATATCCAGAAAAAGATGGCACAAGTCAATTTACAAAGTTTGTCTCTAATATCCAAACTGGATGGAACAAACTATGTTTCATGGTCTATGAAATGCAGCCTACTTCTACGAAGAGAAGGTTTGTGGAGTATAATAAAAAACCCACCAGAAGTAGATGCATGGGATCCGGAGGATGAGGATGATGCCCAGAAAATACAAGAATATCAATTGAAGAATGAGCAAGCTCTCTGTATAATAGGACTGATACTTTCTGACCAGCAACTTGTCCATATTCATGGAGAAGAAACAGCTGTGAAATGTTGGGAGAACCTAAAGAAGATTTATGTTCGAGACAGTGTAGGAGCACATATAAATCTTACACGGAAGCTGTTTAGAACACATCTTCAAAAGAATGGAGACATGCTGAGTCATATAAACTCAATGAAGAGAATTTTTCAAGAACTGCATGAAAAGGAACTTATCTTCACAGAGCTACACCAAGTTTATATAATTTTGTCTTCGTTAGATAAGAGCTACGATGACTACATAACTTCACTTGAAGTTCTGCCAAAAGATAACCTTACATTAACTGACATTACTGGCAGATTAATTGAAGAAGCCAGGAGAAGGCTTGAAAGGGATCAACTCAGAAGGGAACAACCACAATGTGAAGAAGGGAAAATATATTCGTCAGCGTATACAATTAGAAAATGTTTTAATTGTGGAGGAAAAGGACATTTGGCTAGATTCTGCAAGAAAGCAAAAAGCCAAAAAGCCATCCAGAATGCTAAAATGCATCAAAAGGATAAGAAATGCATAGAGTTAGCCATGTATAGCAATGAAACTGTGAATAATAATTTATGGGTGTTAGATAGTGGAGCATCGCACTGCATAACAAAAGATAAGAAAAGATTTGTTAAGATGTCCACAAGTTCACAGCAGATATCGTTAGCTAATGGATGGAAACTTAAGGCTAAAGGTGAAGGTATAGCATATTGTTCTTGCATAAAAGAAAATGTAAAAATGTTATATGTACCACAGCTTAAGTTTAATTTGCTTTCTGTTAGAGTTTTGGTTAAACTAGGTTATGTAATTACCTTTAGGGGAGACAATTGCATAATTGAAAAAGAAGGTAAAAAAGTTACTGCAACTTTAAGAGGTGAATTGTATGTGTTAAATGATAATTTAGAGGTGGCTAACACAGTTTATAATAATGTTAAACCTCATGATGAGTGCATACATTTGTTACACAGACGTTTGGGGCATATAAATTTTAAAATGCTTAAACAAATGGTAGAACTATCTAAGGGTATAAAACTGAAACCTTGCAGTAAGTATTTACACTGCAATGTATGTAGTGAAGGGAAAAGCAAGGTGATACCAGCAAATAGAGTTAATGGATTTAAAACAAAGGAACCTCTAGAGGTAGTATTTGCTGATATTATAGGTCCTAAAAAACCAAGTGTGGGAGGTGCTCGTTATATACTAAGTATAATGGACCATTATTCCAGATATGGTTTCTGTTATATAATGAAGAACAAAACGGAAACATATCAGAATTTCTTTAATTGGCTTAAATTTGCAGAAAGAAAAACTAAAAGGAAATTAGTAACTCTTATCGCTGATAATGGTACAGAATTTATAAACAATGAATTCCAAAATAAACTGAAGATGGCAGGTGTTGAACATAAAAAGTCTGCACCATATAGGCCACAACATAATGCCTTTATTGAGAGACGAGGCCAAACATTACAAGCAATGGCTCGTTCTATGTTGTCAGATTCAGGATTACCTGAAACTTTGTGGGGAGAAGCAATAATGTGTGGTAATCATATATTGAATAATGTTGTTAACTCAACAACAGATGAATTACCATTCACACGGTGGCATGGCAGAAAACCTGACCTAAGCTACATACACACATTTGGAGCACCAGCATGGGTGCATATCCCTACACAACTGAGAAAGAAAGGGCAACATAGGGCTAAAAGGTTATTTTTTGTAGGTTATGAATCTAATCACAAATCATACAGATTCTGGGAAAAAGGTACATCTAGAGTTTACTGTAGTGCTAGTGCACAATTCCTAGAACATGTAGGATGGGAAAAATTGGAGCAAGATTCGAATAAGGAAGTAATTATAGAACCCTACAAAAGACCAGAAAAAATCAGTAATAAGAAGAGTACAATTAAAGAGGAAGTTCATAAAGAGCATATAGAAATACCAGAACAGGAAGAAATAGATAATCAGGAACAGGTAGAATATGAAAGTCCACCTGTAAGCCCTGTAATACCTAGACGTTCTACACATGTAACCAGACCACCTGATAGGTATCAAGCAAGTGTAGTTTGCCAAGTTAGTAAAGTTCCAACTAGTGTTGAAGAACTTAGGATGTATCCTGCAAAGGATCAGGAGAATTGGCAAAAGGCAATAGAAAAAGAGTTAAATTCATTAAAGGAAATGAAAGTTTATGAAAATGCCAAATTACCTCCAGGTGAAAAGTCCATTGGTTGCAAATGGATATTTAAGTTAAAAACTGGTAAAAATGGGACTGTTACCCATAAGGCTAGACTAGTAGCTCAAGGATTTAATCAAACTGCATGTGATTATGATGAAGTATTTGCACCAAATTTAAAGGCTACAACCTTGAGAGCAGCTTTAGTGTGGGCAGCTAAGAAAAATTATATTATAAATCATTTAGATGTAGGAACTGCCTATCTGCATGCACCATTGCAGCACACTATATATTTAAGAAAACCAGTAGGTATTAAAGATGATAAAAATAATAATGACTGTTGGAAACTGAAAAAGAGTCTCTATGGATTGAAACAATCTGGTTATGAATGGAACCAATATATTGTAAAGGAATTAAACAATATAGGATTTAAAGCAGGTTTAGCTGATCCATGTTTATTCAAGAGAGAGACAAATGGAATAGTATCATTATTATTTTTGTTTACAGATGATATTGCTTTAATAACGAAGACTAATAATGAAGCTACTGAGATAATATCATTATTAAGTAAGAGGATAAAATTAAAGCATTTAGGAGAAATAAGACAGTATTTAGGATTTACAATAAACAAAACCAATAGTGGCTTTAAGATATCTCAATAAGATAAAATATACCAATTGCTAAAAATGTATAAAATGGAACTTTGTAAACTGGCAAAAACTCCAATGAGTCAGGAATTTTGTCATACTGATGCTCAAAGTTCAAAATTTGATAAGACTATTTATCAGTCATTAATAGGTAGTTTATCATATGTAAGTAATTGGTAAAGGCCAGATATAGCTTATGGCATTAATCAATTGGCGAGATTTAATGCTGAACCAAATGAATGTCACTGGCAAGCGCTAAAGCGAATATTAAGGTATCTTAAAAAGACAATGCACTATGCATTGTATTTAGAGCCAAAAGATGATTTGATTTTAAGTGCATATGCTGATGCAAGTTTTGCAACAGATATAAAAACTAGAAAATCAACTTCAGGCATGGCTATACTATTAGGTAAAACACTGATTGGTTGGAGGTCAATTAGACAGCAACATATAAGTATGTCCACAATGGAAGCAGAATTTTCATGTTTATCATTATTATGTACTGATTTAATTCTGTATAAACAGTTGTTGTTAGATATGGGAGTAACTGTTAAAGATGCCATTGTAGTTTATGAGGACAATCAAGCAGCCATAAGGTTGGCTACAAATATTGCTGTAAAGACTAGATCTAAGCACACTGACCTTAGATATTTGAATGTTAGACAATCTGTGAAAAATGGTTTGATAAGATTGGTCTATTGCATAACTGAAGAAAATTTTGCAGATGGATTTACAAAAGCCCAAGGTGCAGTAAAGCACAAAGAAAGTTGTGAAAAATATGGGTTGAAATTGTAAATATATATATATATTATTATATTACCCAAAAGGGAAGAATGTTAGGGATAACATTGGTTACCTAACTTAGTTTGGGTAGAATAATATATAAACTATGTTAGTGAGTTTAAGTGTATGTATCACTTTAAACTGTAAACCAAGTTTTTGGGTGCGGTTGTAAAATCACCATAAGAGGGAGCAAGAGAGCTCACCGTTTGCCCTGACTTTTACTGGAATGCTGACAATGAAGGATTGATGGTGATAAACTGCGTGTTTGCTGAGAAGAAGAAAGGAGGTTTGATTTTCTTCATATCTCTGACTGCAAAAGAGATATATCACAGGACTGATTGATTGTAAGTTTACTGACCTCTTTTTCGACACTGGACTTTGCAAACTGAATAACCCCGGATGGACTGAACTTAGTGTATTAACTGAGTGAGTGTATTAACTGAACTTAGTGTAGCTTAACTGAGTGTAAGCTACAACAACATTATTATCTCACATATCTGCCTGTCTGCTAGACTGCTGTTGCACGTTCTGCTAGGATGTATATCCCTAATAGTAGCTGATATTAAATTTAGGACTATTTGCTTGTTCTGAAATCCACAATATATGCAATATATGCAACTATCATTTATCTAAACCTATTCCACTTAGCAGTTATTTTGTCCAGCATATTTTGTTTCCACAATGTATTCCTTCTTAAAATTAAGCCAAAGATCATTATATAGATATTTCCCAATCTGAAGCATTTCAGATGTCTTAATCCAGTGTTTTTCAAATTTGGCAACTTTAAGCTGAGTAGTCTTCTACCCCAGACAGCACCGTGGCTGAGAAATTCTGGGAGCTGAAGTGCAAATATCATACTAGAATTCAACATAACACAAACACAAGCAACAGAACGTAATGACACCAGAGTCTTGGATTTTAAAAGAGCTGATTTCAATAAACTCAGAGAAAACTTGGGAAAGATTCCATGAATGAAAATCCTACAGGGGAAAACAACTCAAGAATCTTGGGAAACTCTAAAAAGTATGATCATAGAAGCCCAGACCAGCACAATACCACTGAGAAAGAAAAACAAGAAATCCAAGAAGAAACCAGCATGGCTGCAGAAAGATCTCTCTGGCAAATTGAAAGAAAAAAAGGACAAGTACAAAAAATGGAAAGAAGGACATACTTCTTTCTAAGGCATAATATCAGCAGATAGCCAGAATCTGCAAATATGAAGTCAGGAAAGCAAAGGCTCAGAAAGAACAAACACTTGCAACAAAAGTCAAAGATAATAAAAAAAAGTTTCTTCCAACATATAAATAACAAGAAAAAAACCAAGGAAACAGTCAGTCTACTATAGAGAGAAGACGGCAAGGAAGTAACAGGCAACAGAGAGAAAGCAGAACTACTTAACTAATTCTTTGCATTGGTCTTCACACAAAAAGAAACTATAGCTCAACCATCAAAGACATAACTGTAAAAGACAGCCCAGAAATAAAAGTTAAAATAAGCAAAAAAAAATAATAGTAAGAGAACACCTATCTGATCTTGATGAACACAAATCACCAGGGCCTGACAGATTACAACCCAGAGTTTTAAAGGAGTTGGCAGAGGTCATCTCAGAACCACTGTACCATATCTTTCAAAAATCCTGGAGCACTGGGGAACTACCAGAGGACTGGAAAAGAGCTGACGTGGTTCCTATCTTCAAAAAAGGAAAAAAACAGACCCAGGAAATTATAGACCAATCAGCCTAATATCAATACCCGGGAAGATACTGGAAAAGATAATAAAAAAACAGATCTGCCAACATCTAGAAACAAGTAAAGTAATAACTAGCAGTCAGCATGGATTTGTTAAAAACAGATCATGCCAAACCAATCTTATTTCATTCTTCAACATAGTGACTAAATTAGTAGACCAGCAAAATACTGTGGACACAATATATTTAGATTTCAGCAAGGCGTTCGATAAAGTAGACCACAACCTACTTCTCAGTAAGCTAGAAAAAAGTGGAATAGATAGCACCACCACTAGATGGATTTGCAACTGGCTGGCAAACTGTACTCAATGAGTAGTCCTTAATGGGTCTAAGTCTACATGGAGGGAAGTAAGCAGTGGGGTGCCACAAGGTTCCGTCTTAGGCCCAGTTCTCTTCAATATCTTCATTAACGACTTAGATGAGGGAATAGAAGGGGAACTTACCAAATTTGCAGATGATACTAAGCTGGCAGGAATAGCTAACACCCAAGAAGATAGGCTCAAGATCCAGATGGATCTTGACAGACTAGAACACTGGGCCATATCTAATAAAATGAAATTCAATATAGAGAAAAGTAAAGCCCTACACTTTGGCAAGAAAAACAAAAAGTAAATATATAGACTGGGTGAAACCAGGCTCAATAGCAGTAACTGTGAGAGGGATCTTGGAGTCTTAGTGGACAACCAGCTAAATATGAGCCAGCAGTGTGCAGCAGCTACCAAAAAGGCTAATGCAATCCTAAGTTGCATTAACAGAGGGATACAATCAAGATCAAGGGAAGTACTAATACCACTCTATAAAGCCTTAGTAAGACCACACCTAGAGTACTGCATCCACTTTTGGTCACCACATTATAAAAAAGATGTTGAGAATCTAGAAAAAGTACAGAGAAGAGCAACCAGGATGATTAGGGGACTGGAGGCTAAAACATACAACGAACAGTTGCAGGAACTGGGCTTGTCTTGTCTAGTAAAGAGAAGGACCAGGGGAGACGTGATAGTGGTCTTCCAATATTTGAGGAGCTGCCACAGGGAGGAAGGGTTCAAGCTATTTTCTAAAGCGCCTGTAGGCCAGACAAGGAATAATGGATGGAAACTGAACAAGGAGAGATTTAACCTGGAAATAAGGAGAAACTTTCTGACAGTGAGACCAATCAACCAATGGAACAGCTTGCCCTCGGAAGTTGTGGGAGCGCCATCAGTTGAGACTTTCAAGAAGAGATTGGACTGCCATTTGTCAGAAATGGTGTAGGGTCTACCGCTTGGGCAGGGGGTTGGACTAGATGACCTACAAGGTCCCTTCCAACTCTGATTATCTGTATCTGTATCTGCACATATCTTAATATCATCCAGTTTGAAAATAAAATGTCTTAGGCTGCAACCCAACTCATTTGCAGATAGTATGACCAATGGTCAGAAATGAAGAAAACTGGCATCGCTCCAATCACTGTTACTATTGCATTGAATATATTAGCATGGAAATTGTCTTGACGAGGTACTTAATTAACTTTTATAGGCTTTCAGGAACACATCTACACATCTTGTAAGCATGGTCACAAATCCCTTAATTTGCATGTAAATTCAGGCTTTGTACCTAATCTCCCCCCCCAAAAAAACCCCAAAAAAAATCTACATGTGTTCAGTCCCTTCTCTAGAGTCCCAGTTAGAAGTTCCCAAACACTAAGGGTCCTCTTAAGTGAAACATGAAGCTCCATCCCCCTCAATACCCTAATTAAGAATGCTTCAGACTACTTGCTCAAGCTGTAGAGTGTACCCTATTTGCTAGAGAATTCTCTGCTATCAAGTCACTACTAGGGAGTCTGGGCACTGAAAAAAATAAAGCCAGTGAAAAGAACTGTCCATGTGACAAACAGAACTTTTCATGAATAATATAATTATTCAGGAATTATTCAAGTCCTTTGCTTGCACCTGAGCCTTGTGGTATCTCCAATAAGCTTACTTTAAAATCATTCAGTTTTGAGTGTTAAGCTGTGTCTGTTCCATTATTAACAGATAGAAAGAGAAAGAGATCTGTTCATCTCTTTTTAGTTGTTGGCTTTTCCTGAGAAGCTGTCTGTTCTCTTCTAATAACCTTTTCCTTTTGTTTATGCTTTGGGCTTCTTTTTTTTTTTCCCATTGAAGCACTCGTCTAAGTAGAGCAAAGTGAGTAAAAATAGTTTCTTTTCCAATATTGTCTTACCTTCACCGGTTGCATTTTTGTTTGCTTGTTTGTTATCATACCATGTCACCACATATGGGACAATATTTCTTTTCTAACCCTTTAAGCTTCCAAACTAAAGGACTATTTAAAAAGTAGGGTTACAGGTTCTGTATGTCCGAAAAAAGAGCATCTTCATGTGTTTAATTCAGAACAGGAGTAGTAATGAGCTATCATCATTGAGGCATCATTGAAGGACGATTTAAAAAGTAGGGTTACAGGTTCTGTATGTCAGAAAAGAAAGCATCTTCACGTGTTTAATTCAGAACAGGAGTAGTAATGAGCTATCATCATTGAGGCATCATTGAAGAGCTGGTGACTCTTCATACTCTTAAGAATCTTAATGGCCTGCTTAAAAATATTATGCCAGTATAAAACTAAATATAATCCTTGTAATTATCTAAATGTATTGTGTGTGTGTGTGTTTACATGTACGTGTGATGATAGATGATAGATAGATGATAGATAGATAGATAGATGATAGATAGATAGATATAGAAAGAAAGAGGGAAAGAGAAAGAGGGTTTTTATCTGTATGTATCAAGTTAATGCTGACACCTAGTGATTGCCAACTTAAGACCCTTGGCAACATTTAAGGAGTAATTTGTCATTGCCTCTTCTTCTCTTTTGACAGAGAGTGACTAGTCCAAGGTCACCCAGTTGGCTTTGTGTCTTAGGTAAGGCTAGAACTCACAGGTTAGAACCTTCCACAAAAAAAGTTTGTTTTTCTTCTGAAAGAAGTAGTTGGAACAATGCACATTACAATGTAGTAAGTTGATTTTGAAATGAGAAAATTGAATAGGTTTCTAATAAAATGAATTGTTTTTAATATTTGTTTGAACATTTGAAATCGAAAATGACATTTTGAAATTGTGTAGATGATTAGGTATCTTCAAAGGAAGATATATATATATATATATATAATATATATATATATAATATATATATATATATATATATATATATATATATATATATATATATAATCATTCAGCTTTGTTCGGGTATTTTCCCACGTCATTGTAGTTGTGCTTTTAAAGTTGTAGCAACATTTCAGCAGAATCTCATCTGCCATCATCAGGTGAGATTCTGCCGAAACGTTGCTACAACTTTAAAAGCACAACTACAATGACGTGGGAAAATACCCGAACAAAGCTGAATGCCATACATGTAAGTACCCGCGAAAACTTAAGAAAAAAAAAACACACACACACATATAGCTAGAATACACGTGAAATTGCATTGTAAATATCGGTAAATGTGTCCCAAGTAAGAAAAAATAATAGGTAGTATATATATATATATGTATGTGGACACATAAATCATTTTGAAACTCTATGAAAATGTGATCACTCACGGGCAAACCAAGTGACTGGACAAGAGTTTTTCTCCACCATGTTTTTGCTAATACAAAACTGCAGGTGTCTGATTTTGATTATGGAACAGAAGAGTGTAAATCTTGTCCCTGTGTCATGGACCTGAGAAGGGAAAAATAATCTATCAAAAGTATAGAAAGGAAACTGTTTTTCCTGCTAGCCATTGGTCCTAAACTATGTTCTTCAGTTACCTCAGTTGATATAGTATTTTTATTTCAAGGAAGCCCTAAACAAAAAGTTAAACATGTAATTGGATATGTATTAAGATGTACATTTTTATATACTACATAAATATAAATATGCATATATAGTAAAAGAATAGTATGTGTGATTAATATGAAACAAAATTGAGAGATAAGATTCAGCTATATTAAATAATTAAGGGTGAAGACTATAGCAAAGCCAATTTAAGTCTGGAATTTTATATATTATATGGTTTAAATAATGCATCAGAAACATTGATGCATAATGCATGCAAAAAATAAAATGAAGTTCAGCTGAACTATTTTTCATGTTTTTATTATTACTTTTAAGAATGTGCACCATTTATTATTTTGAAATGGTTTTAGATGATGCAATTGATTTTTTCCAGAAGCACACTGATACTTTTGCCGAACTTAGGGATGTAGAAAATTGAATATTTCAGAAATCTGATCAAATACTATATAATAGCAATATTGATGTGGTTTGGAGGAATAACTGAACTTTGCAGATTCTAGATTCTTTGAACATTCCAGTTAAATTTTATACATGCCTTGGGAATCCTTCCAATGTTGCTCAGTTAAACTCCTCATACTCTTCAGCATTTGTCAGAATGGTTGATGCTACTTGGAATTGTAGCTCAGCAATCAGAACATCCATAGGTTTTTGGATATTGAGAGATTTTTCCATCCATCTATTCCTTTTTTTCTATTATTGCTGTGCATGGAAGCTATTGATAATGATGCATAACTAACCAGGTGAGGATCAATATATTATCTCTATGCTTGCATTATTTCTTAGCAAAGAAGGTTCTTTAATATAATAAAAACATACATAGACTTTTATGTGGCAGTCAGTTCTTTGAAAACATTTTTATCAATTTAATCTAATTTATTGCATATTTATAACCATTTATTTTCTATGAAAGATAATATTGGGAGTAACAAAAAGAGAAGACTAACGGAAATCTGCAAAAGTTTATAACAATGTAATTTAAGAGATGGAAAATATGAATAGAAATTGTCAATTTTCAATGCTTTCATTATGTCTGATTCCTTCCCCCCAAACTCCTAAATTTCATTTTAAAATGTTAATAAACAGTGAGATGGATGGCCAATAATGTGAACTGTTTGGAAATTAACTGTTTATAAACATCATAACTATCTTTTCTACTACACAGGATATATAATCTGCATGAAAAGGATGGAAACTGTTTTACATCAATAAGGATCTTTCAAGCTCTGTCATTTAATTACCTCTCCCAGGAAGGAATTTGTAACTTGGAGAAAAATTGATCTGTTAGGTACAATGCCATATTTGTTTTCCAATCATGGAAAAAACAATGAAACATTTTTTCACAGTTATAAAAGTTAAATAACTGAAAGCTGCAAATTTTGCTGTATTATATACCAGTAAATTAATTTATTTTAAATGCTGAATTACAATTAAAATTTTTATTCTGCATTGCACTGAATCAGAATTAAAAAAATAACTAATCTAATAGTAAAGAGAAATTTGACAAATCTGATGAATCAAAATATTTTATAGTCTTTTTCTAAAAAAAAATATAACTTAACTTTACTGGTGTTTAAGTGAAAAAAAAAATCTCTTGCCACTCAGTATGTTGTGTTAAAATTAGCTCAATGAATGTAAATAAGTAGAACCAATTAAAAGAACTACTTTTTTCAACTAAAAGGATAAGAGTTCTATAATAAGTTCCACAGCATTTGGAATAAATCACATTTCTATTTGCTACATTAAATCGGATTGGTCTTCTTAAAGCACATTCCATTTGTCTATTCTTCTCTCTGAAATATACCCTTCTATTAATCGCTTTGTCATATAAGTATTATCAGAGTTTGCTGTATATGTTGCTGGAAAGCATTTTGCCCTTGGGTCTGAAAATACTGTGGACAAATTTCATGAGACATTGAAAAGTTCAGGAGAGGCAAACAGATATCTTGTATGTTCTAAAACACTTTTTTTTTTAATTGGAAGAATCACAAATGGTTTATTTCAACAGAGGAATAACTGAACTTTACTTTCAAATACATATTTTGAATGTTTTAATTGCAATCTTGATAGAAATCAAGGGAAGAAATACGGGAAACTAATATGCAGTTGGCTGGCTATTATGAGAACAAACTACAAGACTTGATATCTAGGAATTTGATCCAGCAGAGCATTGCTCATGATCTTATCTTCTTAATACTTCACTTCCTAACTTAGCCAAGCAATGTCAGGATATACATAAAAATGGTTTTGTGCATCTCTAATGACAGAATTGGTCCTGGGAACATTGAACAGATAGGTCAATTTTGCAAATTTGCATGACTCTGCTATAGCATATAGCATATTTCAATAAAGTATAGTTCTTCCTGTGGGTTTAGTTTCTTTATCTAGTCTATGTCACAGGCTGGCTTCAGTCTTGAAAGTTTATGTTGTATTGGTCTAGACGGACACACCAGGCAGACACAGGAGCTGAAGAATAACGTTTCTTTATTTGAAGCAGTAACAGATTAACGTGGCTGCCCAGCTGGGCTGGCAGCCGGCTGGCTGGAGCCGGGCCCCAACTGCCCAGTTGATGCCGTTTGACAGCTCCTTATATAGTCTGCTGTCAAACGGCACCAACCAATGGGAACAGTCAGATGGTCCCGCTCAAAATGCGGACCAGGTTGAAGACTTAGCTAGTCAGGGACACAACACCCCTTTCCCTAGCTAAGGGCATGCGCTGCCCAGCCTTTTGGAAACACAATGGTATAACAAGGAAATTGAACTAGTATCTGCTTGCACACCTAACCCACTAGGCTTACACAAAATGGCACCCCCCTGTCACAAGGCAGGAGCCTGAGAAAGGGGAACCAGATAAGATGGTGAATAAACCTGTCTGGTGACTGCCTGCATGGGGTAGGGCAGAGGTGCCTGAACCCTAAGGCTGGAGGCTCGTTGTGCTCTCCTGGCCCCCCTTGGGACAAGAACATCCAACCTCCCACCTACCTAGCTTCGCCCCGGGAGTGTAGTGCTAATGACAAGGGAGACAAGCCCAGGTGGGAGAGACCCTGGAGGTGGGTGCATGGAAGGACTCTACTGGTGGGTGCGCACCTCCTTGTTCAACGCCTGACACCCACCACCCCTAAATACCGGATCCATCCCCCAGAGTCATTGGGAAGGGGGGCAGAGAGAATTTTATTTAACAACCTGCGAGAACGAAGAAAAGGTCTCAAACAGTTCAGTGAATCATGGAAACGCACACCAGCCATGCTCAACCCCGGAGGGCTGCATCTCTGCAGAGCCAATGGCTGCACCCAGTCCACAATGGTGAAAAGCTGCACCGGCAGTGGCCCATCGCTCGGCAGCCGGTGGGAGTCGAGGAGGCGCTCGGGCTGTCGGCGGCCACGGCGGCGGCCGGGACGGGAGGCGACTGCAGCGGAGGTCGCGGCGGCGGCGGAGCGAGGCGACGGCTGCGGCGAAATGGCTGCGGCGGAACGGCAGCGGCGGCCGGGACAGAAGGCAGCTGCGGCGGGAGGCGGCAGCGGCGAACGCCAGCGGCGGCCAGGACAGGCAGCGGCTGCGGCAAAAAGCGGCTGCGGCGGAAACGGCGGCGGGACAGAAGGCGGCTGCGGCGGGAGGCGACAGCGGCGGGAACGGCAGCGGCGGCAGAAGACGGAGGCCGCGGCGGCGAGCGGAGGCCGCAGCGGCGGCTGAAGAGCGGCGGCGCGGTGGCGGCCGACGGCGGAGGCGCGGGCGGCGGCTGAAAGCGGAGGCGCGGCGGCGGCGAGCGGAGCGCGGCGGCTGGTGAAGAGCGGAGGCCGCGGCGGCGGCTGAAGAGCGGAGGCACGCGGCGGCGGCTGAAGAGCGGAGGCAGCGCGGCGGCGGCAGCGCGAGAGGCCAGCGGCGGCTGAAGAGCGGAGGCGCGCGGCGGCGGCTGAAGAGCGGCGGCGCGGCGGCTGACGGCGGAGGCCGCGGCGGCGGCAGCAGGAGGCATAGCGCAGCGGCGGCTGAAGAGCGGAGGCGCGGCGGCGGCTGAAGAGCGGAGGCAGCGGCGGCGGCAGAAGAGCGGAGGCCGCGGCGCGGCAGCGGAGGCGCGGCGGCGGCTGAAAAGCGGAGGCCGCGGCGGCAGCAGAAGAGCGGAGGCCGTGGCGGCGGCAGCGGAGGCGCGGCGGCGGCTGAAAAGCGGAGGCCGCAGCGGCGGCAGAAGAGCGGAGGCGCCGGCGTCCTTGGGGGAGCGGCTGTCGGGTCGTGGCGGCGGCGGCAGCGACGGTAACAGCGGCCGGATCGGTGGGGGTGGAAGTGTAGTCTCGCCCGGCCTTCACGGCCTTGAGGCGAAATCTGGACCTCTGCTAGAGGCTGTGGCTTTTGCGCTCTTGTAGGCCACGGGTGGGGGTTTTTGCCAGCCTTCACGGCCTTGAGGCGGCGTCTGTTCCTCGGCTGGGGAGGCTTTTCAGACTTCTGCGCTTTAGGTAGCGCCAACGGGGTTTCGCCAGCCTTCACGGGCCTTGAGCGACGTCTGTTCCTCGGCTGGGGAGGCTTTCAGACTTCTGTGCTTTTGGTAGCGCCAACGGGTGCCTTTCGCACGGGAGGCTAGAGTGCCTGTCAGGCAGTGACTTTCTCCTCAGCTCAGGAGACTTTCTCCTCAGCTCAGGGAGACTTTCTTTTCCTCAGCTCAGAGACTTTTCCTCAGCTCAGAGAGACTTTTCTCCTCAGCTCAGGGAGACTTTATTTTCCTCAGCTCAGGAGACTTTCTTTTCCTCAGCTCAGGAGGCTCTTTTAAATTTGGCGCGCGCAGAGACTGTCTGCGGCTCCAGACATGCTGTGGCTTCAGCTCTATCTTCAGTGACTTAGCTTCTTGCCTGGGTGTCTCTTCTGACATCCCATCCTCGTCGCCAGTGTTGTATTGGTCTAGACGGACACACCAGGCAGACACAGGAGCTGAAGAATAACGTTTCTTTATTTGAAGCAGTAACAGATTAACGTGGCTGCCCAGCTGGGCTGGCAGCCGGCTGGCTGGGCCGGGCCCCAACTGCCCAGTTGATGCCGTTTGACAGCTCCTTATATAGTCTGCTGTCAAACGGCACCAACCAATGGGAACAGTCAGATGGTCCCGCTCAAAATGCGGACCAGGTTGAAGACTTAGCTAGTCAGGGACACAACAGTTTACATGTGTTTTTTCTTCCTTTTCTCTTATTGCCCAAAGAGTTAAGGGAGATCTACTATGAACCTTTTTCATATCCCTACACTTAATAAAGGCTTCTTTTGAATATGTTGTTAACAGTTTCTAGATTCCTTCTCCAAGATTATAACCATGACTGCCTACAATCAAACATAAAGGACATGAAAATCATAACAATCCAGGAAGCAAGATCTCAATTAAAAAATCTCAAAAAGTTAAAAGTAACAAAAGCATAATAATTAAATCAATCTCTCTCTGCACAATGCAAACCCATGTTAAATCTTGCATTTAACCAACAGTGGGAAATGATTACATTGTTACCATATTCCATTTTGGGGCTTAAAATGTGAGCTATTTAGCCTCAAATGTTATATGTTTCCCAACAGGAATGCAACTGGCATGTTCACAGCGACATTGTCGTTCGGGATGGGATTCAAATTTCTTAACAACCGGTTTTGTGGGCATGGCCTAACTTGTGGTGTGGCTTGATAATCATGTGACTGGGTGGGCATGGTTTGCTGACTGGACGTAGCTTGGTGGTCATGTGACCGGCTGAGAATGGCTTGTATGTAAATATTGATGTAAATATTGATTTTTTTTATTTAAAAAGGAACAACTTTTACCCAAAATCAGGCAAAGCAGGCAGGCAGATTGAGTTGCTCACAGAATCACAGATTCACTCACAGATCTACCTTTCTGCAATCTGCTACCTGAGTCTGCACTGAAAAATAGAAGCTTCAGTCCTAAGGAAGGTTCAGCTTTGCTCTCAGGCCACTTCTCCCCACCCCAAACCCCTGAATACCACCCCAGACTGGACCTCAGGGAAGCCTCCTTGGTGAGGGCAAAGCAGTACACAGCGATTTAGATTAGCTAGAGAGCAAGAAATCCAATGGTTTCCTGCTTTCTAGATAATCTAAATCACCCAGCCAGCACAGCTGATAGTTGGAACAGCTGATTGTCAGGGAAAAAAGGAAAAATAACAACTTACCAAAAATTAGGTGAAGGCACAATGCAGGCAAGTTGGATGGCACCCATGCCAGCTAAGGAGTGACTGGGCAGGGAGGGGTGGGGCCAGCCAGTGGCACAATTTGCCAGTTTTCCGAACTGCACAGAATCATAACAACCAGTTCTATAGAACCAGTCCAATCAGGTAGAATCCCATCCCTGATTGTTCTGGCCATGCTAGGGAGATAATGCAATAGTCAGATAAGCACAAGGTGGGTTTTGAAATAATTCCTCAATTGATCTGGAAACATGCTTGTTTTCAGAACAGCCTGAACCTTTTCAAGTGAGGAGGAACTTGGCACAAATGTTTTAGGTTAGCTATTTCTCTGGTAAACCTGATTCTAATCAGCTAGGGGACCAATAGCATATCAGCATAGTTTGAAATCCACTTAGTGCAAAATCTGGAATCAATAGAAATTAGAACACAGCACCATTTCCCAAAAAAAATATTTTTTAAGAGAGAAAGAGGGAGAGATGAAGCTGAAGAATCTGAAAGATAGGATCAAAAGATAAGAAAGCTGAAAAATTATGATGTGTCCGAGCCAGAGATCGCATGATGATCATTTGCAAGACAAGGAAGGAGGAGATGTGAAAATCAAAACTGGAAAACTGAACTGGTAGAATAATGAATAGAGTACTGGACAATTCAAACTTATAGTAAAATGGCAAAGGGTAAAAACACAACATACTATAGCATAGGTGTCAAACTGGTGGTCCGCAGGCTGGATGCATCATGTGCAGGCCATGACCTCCCCCCAGCTCTGTGAAGGGAAAAAACATTGCAATATGTCACATGACAACAATGTGACAAGGCGAGTTTGACACCCATGTACAAGCTGTCTGGGTTGGATATATTGGAAATAGGAGTACAGAAAAGTTTTTTTGAAAACAAGACTGCAGGATTCTCCATGATGATTCTATCCCAACACTGAAATAGGCATTCAGAAGTACAATATTACAAAGAGTCTTAAGAGCCAAAAAGAGCATGTATCTTTGCAAGACCACTTTCCTGGAAGGCTTGTGGGTGATGAAGAAATTGCTTGTTTATTTCAAGGAATTTAAAATAAAATCTTTCCTTTTTGTTCTCTATTTTGGTAATTATTGACAAAGTTATTTGTCATCTGTATAACATATTATGTATATTTTCTCTTAAATTATGCCATGAAGTAATTTTTTTTTTCTGCAGCTCTTCTTAAAGTGTAATTATTTCTTTGAATATCACTTTTTATTCTTCCTGCAATTTGTAAATACATCAGCCATGGTAATTTGTTACTTTCATTAAGTACCTCTTGATATGTCATCCGAATGCATCATACTATTTTTTTAATGTTTAGTATAAACTATAAATATCCACACTGTAGTCTGCAGTTAGGAAAAGGAACAGAAGGGGAAAAAAATAATACGATGTTAAAAAGTCTTTTTAGGAAGTTTTTATTTATGGTTATGTAATTATGCTTAGTAGTAATTTCTTTTTGTGTTACTCAACTATTGCTATCCCATATAGACCTTTTTTTCATTTGTATCTTATTTTAATAATAAAAATATCTTTGGAAAAAAAGTTATACAATGTAGAAAGAACATTTTAATCCTGGAATAGCGATTTTCAGTTATCTCAAAGAAGGACAGCTGTAATAAAGAAGGCCTAAACTATAAGCAGACTTTAAAGTTGACTTTGTAAAAAGCATTCAAATGCCATTTGTAAGGGAATACAAATAAAGCATATGGTCTCACAATCTTAGATTAAAAACATCAGGGCCAAGTTATCTGTGAACCAGGTTATCTGTGAGACTGTCTATCCTGGTTGTTTCTACCCACCTCACCATTCTGAAGGATGGAACATGCTCCGATCCCAATAATTATAAATGTCATTTAATGGAGTGGATTGTTTCTGTCCCAGCGCCTGCTCTGGGGAACAACATATCTTCTGAGATTGCCTTCTAACTCTTTTGGTTCTTCATGAAGTATTAAAATCTGGATATAATCTACATTTTTTATGTTATATTGATATCATAGAGCCAGTTTGACCTAGTGGTTAAGCTCTGAGCTAAAAAGTTCAAGTACCACATTAGCCATGGAAGTCAGCTGGCCAGTCACTCTCTCTCAACCTAACTCACCTCACGGGATTGTTGTTGTGAAGAAAATAGGAGGGAAAAGGAGCATGTTGTATGTTCGCAACCTGAAGTTATATGTAAAAATAATAAAGGCAGCATATAAATATAAATAAGTAAATAAATATTTTTCTAATGTTTTAATATATTGTTAGCTGTCTAGGGTGGCATCTGCAAGAAGCATTTATTTTTAATAAATTTATTATTGTAATTACAGCATAGGAAAAGCAGCTGGAATAGACAGAAGGCAGAGCAGGAGTTGACATAGCAGAAACCATCCCTTATATTTCACTATAGCAGGTACAGAGCATGGCAGAGTTGTCCAACAGGGTCAGCTTTCTAAGGATGAGGAACAGCTAGGAAAAATATTTTGCCCCTTGGCATCTGATTTTCTTTGCTCAAAGCTTCATAAAATTTAAAAAGAAGTTTGTGGGTTCTATCCAAACTCAACCATATTGAATATCCCTTAAAGGAATATGATGTTCTCTGTTGACATTAGTGCTTTCTGAGTACTCTTATTCTGTAGACCATAAAAGCCTTGGTCTTGTTGTCTATGACTTAACAGGGATGTGATTCTCAAGAATCCGAAGGCTGAGAGGCATTTCCAAAATCAGATCTCTAGACTATGAGTTCCAAAGGGATGAGTAAATTGATTCTGTTCCTGGGTCCCATTTCCCCTCTCCCAGCTCAATATTGGTCTTATTTTATGTAGTTCGTGATCTTCATGTGCTCTTTCTTGTCACTGTTCATTGATTCTATCTCACTCAACCAGTATATTTTTCCATCTGCAGTTTTTTGGTATGCTGTACTTTCAGAATTCTTTATTCTATGGATGTTTTAGGGATTTAAGAAAATGCATAATTTTCATGCTTTCTATCACCTTTTAAGTGGGTCTTTTATTTATTTTTATTTATTTATTTATTTTGATTTGTCAATCACTTACAAGATCATAGGTATAAGTATATGCATAGTTATGAATACATGAAATGGGTACATATAAGAAAAATAAAAGAAACAATAGGACAGGGACGGTAGGCATGTTGGTGCGCTTATGCACACCCTTTACAGACCTCTTAGGAAAGGGATGAGGTCAATAGTAGACAGTCTAAGGTTAAAGTTTTTGGGGTTTGGGGAAGAAACCACAAAGTCAGGTAGAGTATTCCAGACATTGACCACTCTGTTGCTGAAGTCGTATTTCCTGCAATCAAGTTTGGTGCGGTTAACCTTGAGTTTATATCTATTGTGTGCTCTTGTGTTGTTATGATTGAAGCTGAAGTATTCATTGACAGGTAAGTCATTGCAATGTATGATTTTATATACCGTACTTAGATAAGACCGAAGACGGCGTAATTCAAGATTTTCTAGGTCTAGAATTTCAAGTCTGGTGGCAAAAGGTATTCTACAACAAGTAGAGGAGTGGAGAACTTTTCTTGTGAAATATTGCTGGACTTTCTCAACTGTGCTAATATCAGATACATAATGTGGGTTCCAGACTGATGAGCTGTATTCAAGTATTGGTCTAGCAAATGCTCTATTTAGTAGTGTGATATTACCAGAGAAAAAGCTACGTAGGATTAGATTAACAACTCTTAATGCCTTTTTGGCTATTTAGTGACAGTGGGCTCTAGCACTTAGATCATTAGAGATGAGCATTCCAAGGTCCTTTACAGAGCTTGGATCATCAACAAGGTCTTGACTATTCAGCTTGTATTTTATTTTCTGATATATATTTTTTGCCAATATGTAAGACAGAGCATTTGTTTGTTGAAATTTGAAATTGCCATTTGTTTGACCATTCTGATACATAGTCAAGATCTTTTTGAAGGGTAGCAGTATTGTCTGTGGTATTGAACATCTTTACATCATCAGAGAAGAGAACGCAGTTGCTCTTAATGTGATCGCAGAGGTCCTCTATGTAGAGTATGAAGAGAGTTGATCCTAGAACACTGCCTTGGGGAACACCATTATTGACAGGTACAGAATTTGATAGGACACTCCCAATTTTGACCATTTCTTGTCTGTTTGACAGGAATGCTTCTATCCAGTTATACAGGTGTCCAGAGATTCCATAAGATTTTAGTTTTAGGAGTAGTTTGTCTTGTACCACTGAATCAAAGGCTTTACAGAAGTCTATGTAGATTGCGTCTATTGTTTTGCCCTGATTGAGTTGTGTAAGTCCATATGTTTTTGCAGTTTAAGAGTTGCAGATTACAGGATAGTGTTTTTCTGAAACCAAATTGTTTATCAGAGAGTAGGTTGTTTGTCTCTAAGTGGAGGATAATGGATTGGTTAATAATTGATTTCATGACTTTACAGGTGACGCAGCATAAGGAGATTGGCCTGTAATTTTCAACTAGGCTGGGGTCTCCCTTTTTGAAGATAGGGATGACCGTGGCTTGTGACCATAGTGTTGGCAAGGAGCTGGTCCTGAAAGATTTTTCAAAGATTATGCTTAGAGGTTCGGATATGGCAGTGGATAGCTTTTTAAAGAAGTAGGCACATATTCCGTCCGGTCCAATAGATACAGATGGTTTTAGATTGCATCATGCTTTTTCAACATTGTCTTCTGTAAAATTCGATATGTATTAGATCATTGTAGTTTTCTGTGGTTCGGCTAGGAAATACTGGGCATGATCCATTGCTGTTCACAAATATTGAGCCAAAGAATGTGCTAAAGATTTTGGCTTTAATGGTGTCATCATTGCAGTCTTTACCATTAGGTCCTATCAGAGGTGGGATGGATCTTGAGTCTTTTAGTTTGTTGTTTACAAAATTGTAAAAAGCGGGGGTGGAATTGGTGCGTAGAAGGTTTTCCTCTTGTTTAATGTGATAATTGGTGCATTCAGTCTTTATCTGGTGGCATAAATTTTTGTATCGGCTTTTGAAGTTGGCAACGTGACCAGATTTGTTTTTCTGCCAGAGTGATCTCTTTTTGGATTGAAGTTTCCTTATTGTTATGGGTAATTTGTTTTTGTTTTTTTGTTTGCTTGCTTTGGGAGTTGTTATTGGTACATATAGTTTGATGACTCTTTTGACTTCAAGTAAAAATATGTTGTAATGGTCTTCAACAGTATTGCATCCAGTGAATAGAGATTGCCAATCAAGGGATGAGAGATCGTTGTCTATAAGTCATACTTGCCTTTTTTGAAGTTATAATTGGGGATTACATCATTGTGATGATTTTTGTGTGGGCGTATGTTGAGACAAAAGTCAATCATATTGTAGTCACTGTTGGAAAAGGGTTCTTTAGTTTGCATTCCATAAATTAAGTTCAAACTATTGCAGAAGATGAGATCGAGGCAGTTGTTAAGTCTAGTATTGTTGGTTACTAGTTGTTCCAGTCCCAGATTTGGAACAGCATTGTAGAAGGTTGCATGTATGGGTTCAGTTGTACATTCATTTAGAGTCCAGTTAATATGAGGTAGATTGAAGTCACCAAGAAAGATAAAAGCATGTGGGCAGGATGTTTCCCATGTTACTAGTGAATTTAGCTTGTTTACATGTTCAATGTCATAATCAGGTGCTCTGTAACATAGTAAGAATCGAAATATGATATTTAAGGATAGTTCATAGATGATGGTCTCAGGAAGAGCAAGCTCCTGGGTAACTTGGATGTTTTTGGCCACTCTTTTGGCCACTCTTCCAAAATTTAAATTTCAGTTGGTTTTATTGGCACCATGTCAAGATCTCAACCAACTCTCCCCTGATAGGTGCTGCATTTCAGTTTATGGAAATCCACACCTTTTCCAAAAGCAGAAGATTTTGTGTGCACACAGACTCTTCCTTCTTGAAAGCTTTCTTATCTCAGTCCACCTCCATGTTTTATAACTTTTCTCCAGACTTTATCTGTCTTAACCTTCCTAATCTTATATCCTCTAGTTGCAGCTATTGTTTTCTTTCATGTATAGGTTCTGAGATAAAAAAATAAGATGCTGTGCTGTAATTATCAGCCTCAGAACACATTCCCATGTAGCAAACTCTGGTTTATTTTATCTTAAAATACAATGAGTGCAATTTCAATTAACAAAGCTGTACAAATTGTAAAACATGGCATAAGTCTGTACAGAATATAGGAAAAAACCTTGTACCTCCTTTGGCTCTTATCTTGGAGCAGCCAGTAAAGTAGCCATGATAAATATTTTGGGATCTGTATTTCCAAATCAAGCATGGGCTATATTTTAGACTTTCTATTTAATAAGCTGTTTTTGAACTGGACAGAGAATTGCATCAGTTATCCTACAGTTCTCTGGATTTAAAATCTAAAAGTGATAAAGGAGACAAAATGTTTACCCTGTTGCCCTTATGTCTGTCAAAGACAGTCAAAGTTTCTACAATAAAACCTTGGTAAATAATAATAACATACCTAATTTGCAGTAAATGTTAGCCATATCTTGGAAAATTTGGTATCAAATGAACTCTTTAAATGTTTTCTCAAGAGGATCATAATTTTTCCAAAATTCATTTCCTGATAATCGTTATGATTTCCCCTTACTTGAATATATGCTTGCTTGACTACATTTGTCTCTACTGTTCCTAAATGACTCTCTTGAACAATTTATGAATTAAATCACATTTTCCAGATCATTGATCTGTTCTGAATTTTCTTCTTTCTCATATATAACATTCATAACTTTCCTAATCTTAAATATGTCTGTACCACATTTAATAAGTCATCACTTATCCGCATATTCATTTATGAATTCTTCAAATCAGTAATAATATGGTTACTTGATGCTGAAGATAAATAAAGCACTGAGTTACAGGCATCCATTGATTCCCCTCCAATAAAATCATGTGTAATCTGTGCAACATGGTACCATTCCATATATTACTGTTCATATATACTGAAAGTTTATTTTAACAGATAGCCTGTTAATTAGAGCATTCTGAACTTTGCAGAATTTATGCAATGACCTCATCACACAGATGGCGGGCTATGCAAATGATCTGTTCATGTGATCCAGTACATTGATGTATGTATTGATGTATTGATGTATGATTATATTGATGTATTGATGTATGATGAATGTCAGCAGTGTGCAGCAGCAGCCAAAAAAGCTAATACAATCTTTGATTATATAAACAGAGGCATAGAATCAAAATCATGTAAAGTGTTAGTAGCACTATAAAAAGCCTTAGTAAGACTACACCTGGAGTACTGCATCCGGTTTTGGTCACCACATTACAAAAAAGATGTTGAGACTTTGCAAAAAATTCAAAGAAGAGCAACTGATGTTAAAGGCTAGGAGAATAAAATATATGAAGAACAGTTGTGGGATTTGGATTTAGTTAGTCTAGAGAAAAGAAGGACTAGGGGGTACATGACAGCAGTATTCCAGTATTTGAGAGGTTGCCACAAAGAGGAGGGCGACAATTTATTTTCCAAAGCACCAGAGGGCAGGACAAGAAATAATGGTGGAAACTAATCAAAGAGAGAAGCAACCTGGCTTGAGAAGAAACTTCCTAACAGTGAGGACAATTAACGAGTGGAACAGCTTGCCTTCAATCATTGTAGGTGCATCATCACTGGAGGTTTTTAAAAAGAGATTGGACAGTCACTTGTCTGAAATGGTGTAGGATCTCCTGCTTGAGCAAGAGGACTAGAAGACCCCCAACCACCTTTCCAGCTCTATTCTGATTGAGGTATGTATGTATGTATGTATGTATGTATGTATGTATGTATGTATGTATGTATGTATGTATGTATACTTCAATGTTTTGAAGTACATAATGTTAAATATTCATTATAAAGTTCACTTTTGGAAAGAAATATTTCATGACTGAATGGATAACACCAATCTATCAAGTATTCCATTGATTTACCCATGCTTTATTTCCATCTTAAACTATTTTAACAACTAATCTTTAACTCCACATTCATGCCAAATATTCCATAGGTTTAAGCTTATTTGCTTTTTCATACACTTTCTATAAAATCAGCAAAGGGTAGAGTTTTTTCCCTTCACATTAATACATCTTTTAGTGATCATTTAAAGAACCAAATATGTTTTGTGCATACTCTACCAGGTAAAGCTATACTTTTGTTTTTACTATAATTTCTTACATCCTTTTAATGAAAATTTTGCTGAAGGCATTTCCACATTTGACAATCTATTTCTGCTATAACCTGCATTTTATCTTCATATGATACCTTATATATAAGACATAAGAATATATTTAAATTATGGCAATTTGAAATGGAAGGTACTATTTTAGGAAGGGAGTCAATATTCTATTATGGTCAATCATTATTTTTTATTTCCTTCACAGAAGAAGATTTGAGATAGTAATATTCGAATTCAACACCACAATCATATTATTGATGATGGATTATCATCCAAAATTATAAAATTCCCAATTCCACTTCCCTATCCATTGAATAATCTAAATTTATTTCAAACACATTTAATTCTCCTGCCAATCATGGAAGATAATAACAGTTATATGATCACTGCTCGAAATAACATTGAGTAGGTGTAGTCAAGAAACATTTAAATTTGCATCATAAAACAGCAAATATCCAAACATAATAAACTTGAAGCAATGTGTGAGAGAAGTACGTTAGTTACCATAATAGTTTAAATATAATTTATCCTAACTGATGACAAGGCAGTAAATTAAGTATTTACCAACCCACCAATCAGTCAATCATTTTAATACCAGTATTATTTTCACTGTGGAAATTGGAAGATGGCATTTCCTCCCTGTCCTTTAAACCATGAGTAGACATGTATTTTGGTCAGCCAATTTATTCCAGGCAATTTTGCCTATTGGTCAAAAATATATTTGTTTCTGTACCAATTGCTTCCTTATCAATATTGGCAACCCTTGGTTTTGTAAGGTTTCCAATTACTGTGCATATACTAAGAGATAATTTGACTATTGTTTATCAAAGCATCCAAATGAGCATCATATTGTGATACAATTAGAATAAATTTTGGAAGATGTGTAACAAACTTTTAGTATACTATTGTGACTGTAGTCCTTTTCTTCTAGGGAGAAATTTCCTGATAGAAGGATTAATCAGTGGAAATTATCTCCAGAAATTGTGGATACTCCAACACTGGAGGTTTTTAAGAAGAGATTGGACAACGAGTTGTCTGAAATGACAGGGGGTTGGACTAGAAGACCTCCAAGTTCCATTTCTGTTATTTTATTATTTTCTTCGTCTGTTTTTTCTTTTAGTAGGAAATGTCTACTTTCTCCCCCTTTCCATCAAACTTAAGGAAAAGCAATAGACAAGCACTTCCTTCATTTGGCCTTGAACATCCATAAAGTACACCTAAAAAGAAACAAGCGAAGTTGCTTTGCTAAGTTGCCTAGCTGTAATCAATACATCTTTTAAAGCTGCTTAATCTGAATCTGTACCATTTCTGCTCAGTATTGCAATCAAGCTGATCCCTGCTCTTTCAACCAATTCACTTTGTCTCTACTAATTCAGTGACCTTTTCCAATAAACCCATTTGTGCAATTCAGCTGGAGTCTTCCCTCATTCCAAGAAATACAGTATTTGCTCCCAATATCCTTCGTGTGGTTCTCTGTGAAAAATGCTTCTTTCTGCTTAAGGCAAAAATATGCCTTTGTAAAACCTCACTTGCTAGGTATTCCTCCATCCCGGTTGAATACGATAAAGCATGATAAGTAGACAATGCTTCTTACATGTCATTAAATATTAGTTTTCAACTACAATAAAGCATTCCAAAGACTCCACTTCTTTAAGTGTAGATCTGGAAGTGGATACCTCCCTGTAGACCACATCTTTGGTTGTGAACAAAGCAAGAGGAAATTAAGGGATGTAATTAAGATTAAGTGGCTCTTTTGTTTGCAGAACTGTGTGGGTAAGTCTAAAGTATGAAAAATGAGCCTTTTTTCTTTCAATGGATAAAATACATGACTCTCATGTTAAATATCCATCCACAGCCATATGGTTATGAATATTCAAATATATATATAAATATACACATACATTTACACATAGAGAAGACATAGCTTGATTACATTTTTGAATAGTTTATTTTTATAGAATTTGTGATGGGGGGAGAGTTGTCAGAAAAACTTCTTGTTTCCCTAATAACTAAAAAAAAGGATTTTCAAATCTTTCTTTTCTTCTTCTAATGCCTATCAAGGGGATAGAATAATTAAACTCTACTTGCATCAGAAAAATGAATTGATAGAATCACTGGGCTAGTAGATGACATAAGGGCCACTGCACTTAAGATAAACTCTAGACATATTTCCCCCCTAGGTGAATGTTGTTGAATTTTATATCAGGAAACCTTAATACATACAAAAAAAAAACCTGTAATTGATTCTACAGGAACATGTTTGTGAGACTTACGCATAAAAGCAATAACATTTAATAATATTTGCTGATGGTAATTTTTTTAGTAAAAATATAAATAAGTTACATTGTCTGTCCACTTCCATGAAAGTTGTATACAAGAACTGAAGTAGGTACATGAAAAACCAAACCAACTAAATGTTACATTAGGTAAAATTATATTTATAAAATTTACATGGAAAAGTACATCAGAGAAAATTGCTTGAACAATTTTTTTTTTTTTTGCTGATAGGTGTTGAAAATCATGTGTATTAGGGAAGTTGTACATTAGCTATCATTTTTATAAGATTAATATCCTCCTAAAAAGAATGTTAAATATTGTCTTAAATTTCAATGCCCAAATAAAAGACTTTGAAATTGTTTGAAATGGGCAAGTTCAAATAAGACCACTTTAAATAAGACCAAAAATACCTCCACCTTTTTAAATATATTGTATTTTTTATGGAATAAGTAACTTTTTTATGGAATAAGATGTAGGAGGAAGATACTTAACATATTGAATGGCTCCTCTCATCCGGGACATCAGCTCTTTGAACTATTACCATCGAGAAGGAGATTTAGGGTATTAAGAACAAGGACGACCAGATTTAAGAACAGTTTTTATCCAAGTGCAGTTTTGAGTTTGAATGCGGGGTCATAAGATTTTTGTGGAGTTTAATGGCTGAGAGTAGTGGGGTGTTTACATTTTTAAATTGTATAGAGATTATTGTATGGTTGGTTGTGTTTAGTTTAATTTTTTTCCCCTTTTTTAGTGGTGTTTGTCCAGTTTTACTTGTGGAAGAGCACCTCATTTCGTTGCACCCGCTTGCGAGTGTAATGACAAATAAATTCTTATGTCTTATGTCTTATGTCTTATGTCTTATGTCTTAAAATTATGAAATTATATCTTGAGTACTTATATATCTATAGAGTTTTCATTATTTCATTATCTTCTCCTGTATTTTATTGGTTTGTAGAAATCTGAAGCAAAACCCAGTGGAATGAGGATATATGTCTTAGTTGGCAACTTTTAGATACCTCTTCATTACAAAAGATAAATCACTCTAATTATGTCTTTGGAATTGTTTGGCTTAATATTTTGTGGACTGTAGTAGACAGCTTTGATAAGCAAGAAATGGATCTTTATATTTGCCGTTCTGAAGCACCTCTTTTAATAGAATTAGGTGAGTTAATGTAAATGTGTGCTAAGTACCTCTAGTATGAAGTCAACACAAAACTCAAATCGCTATAGTAAATGTTGCTGCAGATTGAGTTTGGATCCTATGTCCATTTATTACAGGTAAACGCTGTCAGTTCAGTTCAAAAAATTTTCTTGCCTGCTTTTTCTTGCATTTCTTTTCTCCTTTTCTTTAGCATTGACAATGTGCAAGAATGTTCTTCTTCTTGCTCTAACCTTGCTGCATTGTCATAATAATGCCATATGCATGTTTATTGTTGATTTATGTATAACAATGATGATTAAAATAACTTGTACCATTTATTCTTAAAACTGTAATCACAATGCAAAACTGCTTGGAAATCGGGTGCTGTATTCCAACACCTGCTAACATGTGTGATCTGTCAGTTGTGAGGAATCTAGACCACACATTAAGGTTAAGATTTATTTCTCATGTCTATATGCAAAAATCTGGTCAACTAACAGTCAACACTAAATTGGCACTAGATAAGATTAGTGGATTCAAAGAAGGGACTTGGATCAAACAGTATGTGGTAATATAGTGACTCCATATTGATTGTTCTTTTCACTTTGCCCAGGCCTCTATTTCTCCTCCTATAAAAACTGAATAAGAGAGGAACTATGAAAAAAATTTCTGAAAAGATTCAGGTGGTTTATTTAAATAAAAAATATTATGACATATACATCTGCACATATCTATCAATATAGAGTAAATGTCTCAGTGGCTAAGATGCTGAGCTTGTCAACCAGAAAGGTTTGAGGGTTCAAATTCCTTGCACCATGTAATGGAGTGAGCTCCTGTTACTTGTCCCAGCTTCTGCCAACCTAGCAGTTCGAAAGCATGAAAAAATGCAAGTAGATAAATAGGGACCACTATGGTGGAAAGGTAACAGCGTTCCGTGCACCGTCAGCATTTAGTCATGACGGACAGCATGTCTTCGACAGCACTGGCTCTTCAGCTTTGTAATGGAGATGAGCACCGCCACTCTAGGGCCGGAGTTTTATGAAGCACAAACGACATCCACAATCTTGATAAGTCAACCTTTATTAACTAATAACTATTAACTGTAACTATTAACTGTAATATTAACTGTAGCCGTGGTAATCGCAATAGCAATAGCCGCTTGCGAGTCGGCTGACAGGAATGAGCAACAGCTGACACGGTCTGACAGCTCACTTTTATACCGCTTGCTGTCAGATGGCTCAGCCAATGAGAATGGACTTCGGTTCCCGCTCAGCTCAGCCGAATATAACATAATTCAAAAGAACCAGTAAGGATTTCACAAAAATAGAAGACTACCATTAAAGAATCTTTGCAGTACCAAAGTAACTGATTTTGTGAGCATGTGTGCAGAATTCTGATTTAGTGTGTTCAGAAGGTTATTTAACATTCCAAGCCATAAAATAACTTCTGGGTGAGATTATGTTTAATTAATAATTCAACTGAGCATTATGAGCTGGACACATTATTGCATCAAAGGTAATTTCAAATTGATGATATCGCGGCTGCCCAGTAGATGAATCCTCATTAATCATACACCTATGAATATTGCATTGCATACTTGGAATTGTAACTGTCAGACTTTAGAAATTTGTGCTACAGGAATCAGATCCATTGTGCTTTAGCAAATTAAAGATTTCTCACATTGTTAGAAAAAGTTATATATTTTGTGTTATTAAACATTTAATTAGATGATATGAATAAAATATTTTTTTAAAAATAGTATCTATGCAATCTACTTGCCAACGTGGTGGGGAGTTTTTTGTGTATACCAATAAACAGATTCTAAGACTAAATCCTAAAATTGAACAAAGAAGAGAACTTAAATTGTCCAGTAAAATAGTTCATAGACACACATGGAAGCATCCCTCTTTAATACGAGGAGTAAGTGAGGAGTACCATTAAAGTCTGTAAATATGTACAACTAGTAACATTTCCTGGGCTTTCTTGATGTTTGCCAGCTATTCAATCTTCTGCTCTGGACTTCAATTTATTCCAATTAAAGAGGGAAATGCAACTATAGGCCTTCATTATCCATGGGCATTCCAGAAGTTACGACAAGAATGCAATTAATGTGACAGAGAGGAGAATTACTAAATACATGGAATACAATAATATTAATGGCCTTTGATGTAATTGAAATAAAATCAAATGTAATTATTGTCTAATCTTGTTTTCTTTTTAGAATGTGATACATAGCATATTATTCAAGGACCAATGTCTTAAAACATTTGGTCATCCCTGTGTTTGATGTTGCACTTGCTGGTTACATCATGTTTACAGCCTGGCAGGAGAAATAGTGGATAATACTATTCCTAAACTTGGGAAAACAATTTCTGCTCATGTCCTCCTACATTATGAAAGGGATTCAACCTTGTTTATTGATATGCCTACCACTAATATGCCTTTAGTCAACTGACCCCACTCTGAGGAAATACCATAAACAATGTGGTGAATCCTGATAATAGAACAGCAGCCATTTTAGACTTGCTTCACATGATTGTGTATCTGTAAGTTTATTCATACCATGCAGCTGTTACACACAGGCTGTATCTAACAGGAAAAGATAAACAATGTTCTTTTGTTCTTCATAGACATAATTTTATAGAGCTTTTCAATAACTCTTCTCAAAGGACAGTTTACACATAAGAAAAAATAATTAAAACAGTTAAAGCAAGCTAAAATTTAAATCTCAGTAAGACAATGAATAGTAGAAAATACAGAACAAAGCCAGCAGAACTCATGGCATGACTGACTGGTAGCATTTTGGTTCTTTGGCAGAATAACATCCATGATGGAGAATCAGTCCCAGACCAGTATTAATGAAAGCATCACTGGATATATGCCAAGATTCACATCCTAAAAAATACTCCAAGCATATAAAACAGGGGTGTCAAACTCGTGCCATCACAGTGGTGTCACGTGATGTATCAGGACTTTTTCCCCAGTTCGCTATACTGGATATGGGTGTGGTCAGCATGTGATACATCCGGCCCTTTAGCTGCAAGTTTGACAGCCCTGGTCTAAAGTTTTTCAGTTCTTCATTGGTCTTACAGACTGCTCACCCACCTTTGTCTGCTGTCTAAGTAATAACATACATTATATTACACCTTGATTAGCACAGGTACGCTTAATGGCATAAGAGCTATTTCTGAGTGAGTGGTATTTTTTCCTCAATTTTAACTTTAGTAGGAATCATTGAAAGATTATGCCTATGAATAACAAAAAAGGCTTCTTTTTGTCTACTAAAAATATGCCGGGGGGGGGGGGGGGGGGGGGGGGGGGGGGGGGGGGCGGGGTTCGCCTTCCCCGATATAGATATATGGATAGAAATAGATATATGGATAGAAAGAACAACTTTCTACGAACAACATAAATAGGTTTGAGATACAAAATTTTGGATTGTATAAGTCAATATTTTTGCTCCTGTTCAGTTATTATCTCACCTTCTTTTAGTGTTCAGTGTTATTGTATGGTTTTATAGATTTTTTTTCACTTGTGAAACAGCCAGAGTTGTTGGGAGCTGGTTGGTATCCTAATATAATAAACAAATACATTTAATAAGTAGATGTATCTGTTTGGTTGATCATTAATAATTTCCGTGCACTGAATTCTCAGAGTTTGGTCTGAGTTGTGTTAAAGAATTAGCTACAGATTCCTCCTGTTAAGAAAAAGCATATTAAAATATCTTGATCTATCAAAGGAAAAAAGTGCTCATTATGTTTTCTAAACCATCTCTTTCTGAGATTTTACAATAGAACAGAATCTATTATAACTTGTCCCTTTATCATATGCTGCTATCTTTGAGTCTACTTTATTCATAGTGGCAAAATTAGGCTATTTTTGTCACTGTCACTTTTACATATGGGAATTCATACTTTTTTCCAGGGTGTTCACCACAACATGTGTTTCATCTCACTTCCACATTGACCTATACATTTTGAGAAAAAAAAATAACCATCTGTTTCCAACCAATTCATCTCAAATGAATTACATGTCTTATTTTGAAAGAAGCACTTCTCAGTCTAGTTCTTATGGAACATAAATGTGCAAATTTATTTTGGTTAAATGGTGCATTTTATATTGAAATTGGAAAGAGCAGAAGCCTATGTGCTACACATTTCCAAATTATATATTTATTTGAATTTATTTTTATTTATGTGATTTAGGTATTGCCAGGCTCCAAACAAGTCTGGACAGGTCAAAATATAACAAAAGAATGAAACAGAATATAATTCAAAAACAAATCTGCAGAAAGATAACAAGTAGATTTTAAATAAAATGGCAAATCTGGTCAACAACAAAACTCACAAGAGTCTTCAATACTTTAGTCCTTAAGGTCTTGGAGAGTTTCATTGAGGTTGAGATCTCCATCCAGATCTTAAAGGGAATCTCATTCCATAGGGTAGGCACCTAACAAAGAAGACACATCTTCTGGGTTCCCCAAAATTGGAATTGTTTAATTGAAGGATTGAAAAGCATGCCAATGCTGTCAGCTCATATCAACCTGGCAGATACATGGGGTATATTATATTATACCAGAAACCAAAAATGTGATTTCATTCTACAATGAAAAAAATGAATTCTTCAAGCATTTCTACAATATATTTCAACTGTTTATGTACTTTTTCAATTTTATATTGCTCTGTAATGTGGTATCTTTCTAAAAATTACAACAAGTGGCATCACCAGCCATACCTTTGAGCTTTGTGGTCTAAATTGGTCTCCAAGTACCATAACAATAAATATTTGTCAAGGTCATAATCTGTTCTCTCTCAGATGAAACTTCTGTAAACATCTGTCAAAGTTGCCTATTAGATAGTCTAGTGAGTTAAGAAAGAAGATTCTTAGTGCTTTTTACTATCTTCCTATTGACTAATTTTAAAGAATTTCATTATCTTTTTTAAAGTTTAAAAAAAAAAGTAGAAAGGCTTTATGTCCTGATTGAAATTCAAGACATATCTTCAATTATGTTGGTGGAATCAACAGATAAATCTTAAGGTATTTCATGTGAGTCCTACCCAGGGGTGGGATTCTACTGGTTCTGACCGGTTCTATAGAACCGGTTGTTATGATTCTGCACAGTTCAGAGAACCGGCAAATCGCACTACTGGCTGGCCTCAGCCACTTCTCCCTCCCCACCCAGTCAGTCCATATGCGCATACATGAGATGGCTGCCTGCAGTCATTGCTGCCTGCCTTTGTGATCAATCACTCACCAATCACAAAGGCAGGCAGCAATGGCTGGAGAGGCAGGTGGGCAAAAGCAGGCTTCAGGCAGCCATATTGCACATGCGCAAGCCCTGGTCACCTACCTGTTGCCACTAGTCACCTTTCCCACCCACTTGCCTTTTTCTGATACTGCTGGTCACCTTTTCCTCCACTTGCCTTCACTGGATGATACATGGAGCAGCTCCATGTCAGTTCCAGTGGGGTCAGCAGCTGCTTCTCCCCCCTGCTGGTCTAGCTGGGAGAGTGAGAGAGTCTTTCTTGGCATAGAGAAATTTAGCTTTGGGTCATGCAAGTCCCCATCAGGAAACTGATGCAGGCAGCAGAGAAGCAGCCAGGTTGAATCCTGTTCCTGTCTGGCACCCAGACCTGTTTCCTGGAGGGAGGGGGATTTGCAGAACCCAAAGCAGCAACTCCCAGTTGCTAAAGTAAATTTTGCTGTGCTGCACAAGATGGTTTCCCAGGGCCCTAAAGGCCATCCTCCCAGAGCACTGCTGCCACCACTCCAAAGCTCCCCTTTGGGATGGACCAGTAAGTTCTTGTTTTGTTTCCCAGGAAGGGTTCCATCATGGAGGGCTGTGTCTTTGGGCCAGGTGCTTTCTGTTGCTCCTCCTGCCTCACATGGGGCAGTGGGAGGAGGAAGTGTGTGGTGGGGAAGGAGATCTGTTTAAAAGAAAATAGAAAAATGGCTCTTTGAGTGTTTAAGGTTAGACAAGCACCTTGGTCGTTAAGTGAACCTTGTGGTCATTAAGCAAACACTGATTGTTAAACAAGTCCCTTTTCCCCAATGGGCATTTTTAACAGGAAACCAAAAGGAATTGTTGGAAACTGGCAAAAAACATAGAAAACCTCAGTCACATGACTTTGTGGGATGTTGTAACTGGTTGAGAGAGAGAGAGAGAGAGAGAGAGAGAGAGAGAGAGAATGCATGGCTGTCAAAACTCCAAAGACAGGTCTGGGGAGGTCAGTCGTAAATTAGAACATTTACTAAGCAACTGGCCATTAAGCGAAGACTACTTATGTTTAGTTTGCCAACCACATGGCCACCTAGCCATGCCCACCCCAGTCACATGCCCATCTAGCCACATCCACAAATTAGGCCATGGCCACAGAACCAGTTGTTAAAAAATTTAAATCCCACCGCTGGTCCTATCACTCTTTATCTCAATCTCTTAACCTTTTTGCTGCTGCTGCTGCTGCTGTTACTGCAGCCTAGGTTTCTCCAAATCCTAAGAAACTCAGTGAAAATGTAAAAGGAAGGTATTGTGATCGAACTAGAATAAACAAGTGGAAATGCATAAAACAGTTTATTTACCGATTCCATAGCCATGATTGTCCTGTTCCTGACTCTTAAACTGCTAATGTTGAATCACAGAATAGAGAATAAGGAAAATAACAATATCTACAGTCCAGACATTTATTCCAAACAAGATTACCAACCTGATATGTATTACTGAGGCCTTTGGGAAAATATAATTTTATAACTTAGGATATTTGTGAATTTAGACTTTTGGCGGGTGGGTGGGTGATGGAAGCAGCTACAAATATTTCTTTCAAGTGCTGTTTAATATTCTAGATATGTTTAATCTTTGTATTTATATTTACCCCATTTATATGCTTGACACCTTGAATGCTTTTTTAAAAAAATACTTTTATCTACAGTTGCCCTTGGAGTATAACTGGAATGTTGTAATGGTTGTTGCAAATTCAGAATACATTACAACATTATTCATATGTTATTAGTTTTTTTTTCCTGAAGTTGCCTACCATTGCTGGTTTTGGCTTTAAAGTTCTAATCATATATAGTTAATTGCCAGTGTTATTCTATTTGAATTAGGAGAAGAAGGAAAATCACAGTAGAATCTTTTTATTGTAAGGTTCTGGCACTAGGTTTAGAAATAAAATCATACAATATTCACATTGGAAGACATTGTAGAAATAACCTCACCCAACAATACATAAATATGTTATTATAGCATCCTCATCATATAGATATGGTGTACTTATATGTGTGGATATGAATAATAGAGATACAAAAAAGATAGAGATAAAAATATATTTCTATATATGTCCGTTACCCACTGAGGAGTTCTGTCACATTATTGAATCACTCCTGCTATTAGTATTTTTTCTTGATGTTCAACCAAAATATATTTATTTACAATTTATAACCATTGCTTCATGAAATATCTTCTAGAAAAAAATTAAAACCATTTTGTCCCATATTTCACATGAAACTATGGTAGAGCTATACGTCCATAGTTTTCTCTTTTCTGGTTTTCACTTCTCCAGGCTAGTCATCCCCAATACCTCTAGCAATGTTTCCTAAGTGTTTACTTTCAAGTCCAAACCACTTCGGTTGCTTTTCTCTGGACATATTTCAGTTTGTCAGTATACTTCTTAAAATTCAACCCCCAAAACTTGATGTAATATTTTTGGTATGATCTGACCAATACAGAATAGAATAGGACAAATGTCTTCTTTTGATCTTGATATTTACTTCTCTTGATGCAGCCTAATATTCCATTTACTTTTTTTTTCAATCCTCATCACATTATTCAGCTTGTGATCTAACAAGAACCCAGATCTTTTTCCTATGAGCTGTTGCCCAATGTAGTCTTCCCTATTCTATATCATGCCTTTGCTTTTTCATGTCCATGTGAAGATCTCATTTTGCTAAAATTTATCTTGCTGATTTTTGCTCATTGTTCCAGTTTATCAAGATCCTCCTAAATCTTGGTATTGTCGTCCAAGATATTTGTATCATTTTTGTGTCATTGCGATTGTGATATGTCCTACTCCATCATCCAAGTCAATTATAAATATTAAGCATCATAGTGCCCTGATGCCACTGGCCATAGTGCCACTGGCTCATACTCATTGGGTACAAATATATATCCATCTAATCATAGTTCAGCCCAGTTTTTGAGGGATAGAGCTATATTTTTTACTAAGATTTCATAAATTGGTGTTAGGATTACACTTGACTAAATATCTTTCCTGACAAGAGTACAAAGGTATAAACAGAATCAAGACGGCGCTGTTGACACCTGACTAATCAGTTCTGTTTATAAGAAATCATGCATCTTCAAATTATTTATAGTAAAGCATATAATTGAGGCATTTCAGTAGGGGGAATACTATTAATCAGAGAAGTATTTTACACATGAATGAATTTTATTTGCTGGTAATGTTTTGTAAGACGGAGGCAACATCTCCAAATGTAATTGAATTCCCATCAAATTTAATTGGCATGGCTAATGGTAAAGGATGCTGGGAGTTGAAGTCTGACAGTGTTGGACACATCACCAGTTGTCTTTCCCTAATGTTACTTCAATGAAGTCAATTGCTCTCTTTCAATCACTCTTTAACCAAATAATAAATACTATGATGCACAATCTAGAACTTTGAGGAAAGAGGAACTAGAGTAAAAGAAATGGAATGTGAATATTCCCTTTATTTTACATTACTCAAATGAAGACTTTTCACACTGACAGGAAGCTAGCTGAACAAAAGAAGACTGAAATTGAATTTCCTGTAGTCTACTTGAACTGACCTTGGCAGGTAGTTTAGTGCCAAAATGCAATAAAATTGAAAACCAGGCTTGTTCACAACCCTTTTAAATCAATAATAAATTATACAGGTTCTTCATTTTTAAATGAGACTCCTCCTTGGCCTAATTGACTGGATGAAGTTTATGAGTTTAGGCATTTTTTCTTGCCAAGGATCATGATGAGGCTATCAGTAGCATCCTACATCAATTGCAGTTTATTTAGGCAGAAAAGCTACAGCCCAAGAAATGAACACAACTCTGCATTACAATTCATTATGATTTTGTTTTACTGTGTTTCTCCTATAATTTCCAAAAGTTTTTTTAATACCTCATTTTAAAGTTACATAAGCTTTTTAATGAAAAAAAATACTTTCAACTGTTTTCTTTCAAGTTTGATTTTAATTCACTCAGCCAATTTCTTCTGAATATTTGCATTATTTGCAAAATACTATGGCTTTTTAAAAACACAGAAACAATTTTAGCATATGTTTAGCTAACAATGTCTTCTATTTTATGCCACTAAAAGTTGTAAGGTATACTAAAATACTCCTTTAAAATTGCAAGGCATATTCTGCATGAGAAACCACGGGATTTAGGCTATGTCTTATTTAAATATATGTAACAATCAATATAAATATTTTCCAGTGTAAAAGGTAATTTTGTTCATAAATAAATAAATATGTAGCCAATACATTTTATATATAGTAAGATACATTTTGCTTTCCAATTAGCTGTCATGCCCCTGGTGGACACTGACTCTGAGGGAGAGGAGGAACAGCCAACAGGGAGTGGAAGTGTGGCTCCAGAGGTTGTGGAGGAGGCTGGGGAGGGGCAGAGGCCAGCTAAGCAGTCAGAGGAGGACATAGGTCCATCCCCTATCCATCCTAGGGCACGCAGGGAGGAGAGGATCAGGGAAAAATGTGGTCTACTTAGGAGGAGAGGGCCATGATCCTCTTCATGGGTTGCAGGTGTGAGAACTGCATAAGAGTTTGGACCTGCATTCTGGCAAACACTGGAGACAAAGTTTGTTTTATTTTGGTTTGAGGTTATCTTGGTTGGTGTCCTTCCAACGGACTCTGCCTTGTTATCTCCTTGAATTTGATAAATACTTCTCCTGTTCCATTGTGGAAATTTCATCATTGTAGTTTGTTTGGTTTTATTTTCACCTTTATCTGCTCATTAACTTTGGACTGTATTGCTTTCTTTTAAAGACTATTTTTGAGTACGTTTTATCTCCAACTGAGAATTATTGAACAGTCGGGCCAAGTTGGAGGCGGACATTTACTTACATTTTGGATTTTGTTACGTTTGTGTTACACTCTGGGTCATCATATTAGCTATGTTCAATACTGAAATTGTGTGTTATATAAAATATAGCTCTGAAAGAGTAGATCAGTTTATCATCTAAATTTCTATAGAGATTGAATAAATATTCATTTATATTTTCATTCAAACATATACAGGTGAAACTCGAAAAATTAGAATATTATGCAAAAGTTCATTTATTTCAGTAATGCAACTTAAAAGGTAAAACTAATATATGAGATAGACTCATTACATCCAAAGCAAGATAGTTCAAGCCATGATTTGTCATAATTGAGATGATTATGGCTTACAGCTCATGAAAACCTCAAATCCACAATCTCAGAAAATTAGAATATTACATGCAATCAATAAAACAAGGATTGTACATAGAACAATATCGGACCTCTGAAAAGTATAAGCATGCATATGTACTCAGTACTTGGTTTGGGCTCCTTTTAAGCAATTACTGCGTTAATGCAGGGTGGTGTGGAAGCTATCAGCCTGTGGCACTGCTGAGGTGTTATGGAAGACCAGGATGCTTCAATAGTGGCCTTCAGCTCTTCTGCATTGTTTGGTCTCACGTCTCTCATTTTTCTCTTGGCAATGCCCCATAGATTCTCTATGGGGTTCAGGTCAGGTGAGTTTGCTGGCCAATCAAGCACAGTAATCCCACGGTCATTGAATCAGGTTTTGGTGTTTTTGGCAGTGTGGGCAGGTGCCAAGTCGTTCTGGAAAATGAAGTCAGCATCCCCATAAAGCTTTGCATGTAATGAGTCTATCTCATATATTAGGTTCACCTTTTAAGTTGCATTACTGAAATAAATGAACTTTTGCACGATATTCTAATTTTTCGAGTTTCACCTATATGTAATTAGAATGAACACATATCTAGTTGGTCCAGGACAATTCATGTTTGTATCTGTTGTGCCAGCATTCCAAACAGTTTAGCATTTGTCCTGGACATTTTGTTTTGTTTGTTTTGTTTTTCAATGAAGCCCAGGCAGCCTTTCTCTTGCCTTCTGTTTCCCCTGAGTCATTAGTCCCAACTAGTTCTTCAACCTTTGACAAAAGAGATGACAGATGCCAAGATTGCTTGCTCATGATGTAAGAAAGAATCAAAACCAGGGAAAACTTTCAGTGAAGTAATGGCAAATTGAAGAGAGTTGAAGAGCTCCCCTTAACTTACTTCTTACACCCAGTTGTTTTTGGGGCTCCATACAGCTTTCCCAAAGTCTGGAGAATTTTCTGGTTGTAAGGGAAATCTAATCAACCCACATGTTCAACAGACAGCCTGTGCTTGCAAAAAGATGGTAAAATGGAGGGTGGTTTTTTGTTTTTGTTTTTTGCAATTTCTTAGTAAGTGACCAGCTGGGAAGCAGGGTTTCCATCAAGCTCAATGTTTTTTGGTATAGCCAGTACATACAGACATTAGATCTGATCTCCCTGCTTTTTAAATACTTTATTTAACCTATTAATCTGTAACTTGAAGAGATATTTCCTTTGGAAACACTGCTGTATCTCTCTTGCTGATTTTCAATATTTCTGGAGTTATTATGGAATAAAATTAGTTTACTTAGTTAATAGAACAAGAAGACAATGTTTTGAATTGTTAAACTTCTTGTGTATTAAATCATTTTATAGGATTAAAACTTACTTTTAAAACAATCTCTAATATCTGACACTATGTTGTACACACACACACACACACACAATATTTAGCCACCCATTACTTTAATTGGAGTTGCTCTCTGTCTTTGGCTCCCTCAGTGTTTTCTGGAGAAATCATACATTGAAAATATTTTTTTTGACCACAAGAGTGTGCTATTCAATATGTAGAAAAAAAAATAAGACCAAGCACCGCATATTGTTGGAGACGAAACTTTTATTTGAAAAATCATTACAATCCTCAAAAGCTAAGTTTGAAAAAAATTGAACAATTACTGTATAATAAATTTGATATAATTCTTGTGGAACACAAGAAAGTAAAATGGAAAATAAAGTTTATAAAATGGACCCTATAAATACATGTTTTAAGATGTCTTTGTCGTGTATCAAAAGAGAATAGAATAGAGTAGAATAGAATTCTTTATTGGCCACGTGTGATTGGAGACACAATGAATTTGTATTTGGTGCATATGCTCTCAGTGTACATAAGAAAAAATAAAATACATCCATCAAGAATTATTAAATACACCACTTAATGATGGTCATAAATTAATATAGGCAATCAAAAAAAGAAAAATAGAAAAAAAATACAGGAATAAGGTTCTTATGATCATTCTGATTTAGGAATAAAAGCTGAAAACCTAAATATAACTCTTTTGAAAGAATCTCCACGGCAAAAAGAAAGGAATATTTGTTTTACCAGATGTAAACCAAGCAAAGATTGTGTTTTACCATGTCAAATGGTGGTGGTGGTGATTTTTTTTAATTTCCAGAGGTTGAAGTTTGAATTACATCTCATTCAAGGGGTTATTGATTTTCATACTGGAAATATTCTAGACTTTGATCAAAGTTTAACACAAATGGAACAGAAGAGAATGCATGATCAGCAACAGCCTGAAGATTGTGGATGGAAGATTGGAGGAATTAAAGGAACAGGTGCAGAGGTGGTATTCAGCAGGTTCTGACCAGTTTTGGAAAACTGGTAGCGAAAATTTTGAGTAGTTTGGAGAACCAGCAAATACCATCTCTGACTGGAGATTTTAGAGTACCCTTCTCCTGCCACACGCACCACGCCACACCCACAGAATCAGTAGTAAAAAAAAATTGAATCCCACCACTGAATAGGAGACGTATGTTAGATAGAAGCAAAAAGTGTGTATGCATATCTGAAAAACAAAAGAGAAATGAGAATGTATATTTTGGTAGATATTGAAGTATTAATAATGGCTATTTTGAGCCATGGTGGTACAGTGGTTAGAATGCAATGTTGCAGGCTCATTCTGCTCACTGCCAGGAATTCAATCCTGATGAGCTCATGGTAAGTAAAAGCTAAGTAAAATGAGGACCCAGAATGTTGGGGAAAATATGCTGACTCTGTAAACCTCTTAGAGAGGGCTGTAAAGCACTGTGAAATGGTATTAAGCATAGGTGCTATTGATATTATTTTATAGTTAAGATTAATACTGAGTTAAGATTAAATTTGTAAGACTGAGATCTAATATTAATTTTTATTATTGGTAAGTATACAGGTTTAAAGTGTGAAAATTGAAAACTGTAACAAATATTGTTACAGAAAAGGAAAGTAAAAAAACAAAATCTGGATCAGCACTGTTAGTGTCCAGCTCTTTCCAAGTTCTAATAAAATGATTCTCTTTTTCTGATCATATTGATATTACAAGTTTATTCCAATTTATTTCAATTAGAATCTTATTTGTTAATGCCAGTATCCCTCATCCCTGTATTAACAATTATGTAAAACAGGTCTGGGATAAAACAAAGGCTTAATTAATAGTAAAGGGAACATTTAATGCTGCGATGAGTCTGAATAATAGTAGACTGTTTTAATTTTATTTGGGGGCTCATACAAAGCTGAGAATTATCGCATTATGTCAAAAGTTTAAATCGCTGAAAAGGATATTTTGCAGACATCTGCTTAGCTCAGATGGCTCCCGAACTTAATCTTAAATTCCTTAATCAAAACTTGCAATTTGATAATAGCGGAAATTTACATAAGTATCAAGACATAATTGAATATACTGCATATCCCCTAACTTGACTGATAATTTTTCTGTGGGCATCAATCTAAAGAGAGCCATTTGTCACTTACTCTTTCACTTTTAATGCCTGTTGAATTGCGCCCTTATGAAACTATCGGTTTCATTAAATCCAATTATTTTGTAGACAAAAGAGATTGTGTTTGGAGTGAAAACTTGGAATATGTTTGCTACAAATATTTTTATTTCCCTTCAAGTGGTAAAATATAACTGAAAAATATAGGTGGTGGTTTTTTTTCTTATCCAGCTATGATTTAGATGAGTCTGACAGAGGAGCTTGTTCTGATGACCTGGTTACATCTCAGCTTGAGAATATGTCAAGTGCTAAGGTTGATCCACATGACTGACATCAGGAGCAGCTGAATCCACTCTTAGAGGATGAAGTATTTTAGACCGAGAATGTGACATGTACACTGGAGAGCAGAGGAACAGGGTTTAGTCTGTCTTCTTGCAATGGCAAGGAGTATTCCCAGCCCTGAGTGATTTCACCTGCCTGTTTAAAAACAACTGCTTGCCTAGAAACAATAGTGCTGCTTATTGAGGTCCTGCCCATTTGAATCTTGAACTCTTGCCTTAAAAAAGGTGGTTCTTCTGGATTTGGGTTGTCTGATGACCTAGCTACAATACTGAGACTTTTGGATTGTGCCCCAATGATGCTTTGCCTGTTGCTTTGGATTGCTGCTATTTGTAAATACCGCAACAACAGTAAAGTTTTGCAACTATATTCCTTTGTGCGTACTTGGCCTAGGACAGAATAGTTCCTAAGGTGCCTGGTGCAACAACTTCTTTAAGTTGATATTTTCATTTATTAATTACCTTGCAAAAGGTTCCAAGTTCCAAGAGTAGAAAAGTGCTTTTAAAGCAAATATGGAAGCAAATTGGCTGAATGAGGAATGTTTGGTTGTTAATCAGTAAGGTAGGATTGCAATAACTAGGATAACTCCCTGAAACCTATTACCAGTTTACAATTATTATATGACAATATATATTCAGAAGAAAATTTTCAACAAAATTATGGAATTATTTTAATCATTAATTAATATTGTTCAATCTGTCCAGTTGTTTGTAAAATTTCTACCATTATTTGGAACTGTCATTTTGTAAATTACTTTTAAGTTTCTAGGAAATGGGATAAAACAGGTATTTATTTTAACATTGAGCACCCTTCTCTCAACAGAAGGAGGGGGGGATAAGACACCACCTATCATCTTTCTACAACTCAGCCCTTGCAACAGTTCCAATAAAATCCACTCCCATTTGCATTCTGATACATGTGACCCTGGGAGCAGAGCTAAACCTCCAAGTGACCTCAAGAGCTCTCAGGGAGAGTGCTAACAACCAGATGACTGCAAAGAAACATAATCCTTCCAAACCCTCATCATATTGTTATAGAATCAATCCTTCCATCATCTCCACTGTCCTGCCAGAACTGATGAAGCTTCTTGGATGAGAAGCAAAATTCTTCTTCTTCCTTGGAAAAAACAGTCCAGTTGCCTTTTGAAAAAGCATCTTTGAGGAAAAAATTGACCTAGATGGACTGAGAATCTCCACAGACATTTCCAGCTATCAAGTCTTTCAATTCTCTTTTTCTCATGGAATCTTCAACCTTGTTAATATACATGAAGAAAAGGTTTCAAACATATTCTTTTGAAAGTTGTTTGCTGGGAACTCTTCCTCATAGAAACAAGAGCACATAAACTTATATATGACTGCACAGTGTTTTACAGACGTGTTGAAGCATTTATAGAGTCAGAAGGATGAAAGGCTGAGTCAACTTTTAAGCTGATCAGAATCAAACTGTTTTCAGTTGATAGAATTAGCTTGCAATCCAATGTCTATTGGATCTTTTTTTTTTTCAAAGAATTCTCAACCTCAATCCATGAAGAAAAAAAAACCCAAATTTGTCCTCTTGTTTCAGTTGTACTGAGAGGGTTGTATTCAAATCACCAATGTAATAAAAGTTGGTGTCCGGTTTGTATTCCAAAGTTGCAATTAAATTATTTAGATTGTCAGATATTTGTGAAAATGCCTGAGGGGTTTGATAATTTTCTGTACATAATGGCACCACGTGTTCTTTATATCATCTATATAATTTAAATTTTTGAAACCTAATAGGTCTAAAAAATAACTAATTTTCTGTTGAGAATTTTCAAAAACTGCCCTAAAAATAAGCTCAAATTTGGCCATTTTCATAGCTCCCTCTAGTGATGAAAGAATATATTTGTTTGTTTGTTTATAGTCAATTGGAATACATAAAAATGGGGGAATTTCAGCCACTCACAACAAAGGAATCCAAGGTTGAAGATTTTTAAAAATAGTAAAATAGAAACACAGTTTTTTATTCTTAAGTTTCTCCATCAGAATTAAGAAAGAGGAAGTTACTCAACACTTTTTTATTTTAGCTTGCATTAAACAACCTCTTCCATGTCAACAATAAAGAAGTCTCAAAAAAGGCACAGAACTTTAAAAGGCTATTACTAAAGACAGCCTCTGTTAACTCATACAGATAATAATGTCATAAACTGTTTAAGAAATGAAAGGCAGAACTTATTGTCCATTTGAAAAATAAATTCTTAAATGGCTGTTTTTCCAACAACTAAATAATTGTAGCCCTGTCCCATAGCTCTCTGCTCATCAGCTGTTCCAAAGCACAACTCCTGAATCTTCTTGCAGACCATTGCTTTTATAGAGGATATTGTGAGTAATTCTAGGATGCTTCCTAACCCATGAGAGTTATATAAATGAAAGGAATACATGTTCTTTCTGTTAATATTGAAAAAATGAAAATCCAGAGAAAGGAGCCTCTTTTGGCATGTAAATTGTCAGCCATGTTCCCAGGAATGCCCTCACCTAAGATGAGACTGGCTGGTATATATAAGAATAATGTAAGAAGTCAGCAGCAGGGATAATTCTGTTTTTAAAAAAAATCTAAGTAACTTGAAATAGACCTAATACTGTTTCAAGTTACTTAGATTTGCTTCAACAAGAGATTCCCACAGTTGATTTCTTACATCATCTGTCAATTATCCAGAAAAAAATAAGTGGGTGATATTTGGCCTTTTTATTAGGTGTCACCAACAAAATTGTAATTATTATAACTTTTATGGTCTGCTGCAAAGATGTACAAAAATATACTTCATGTTTATTATATATTTACGACCTTTATTTTGAATTTTGAATTTTTTTGTAATGTATCTGTATACTCCTAAACTGTATACTTTCTTTTTATGACTCTGTAATCCCTTAATTCTGACTATGCATTTTTAAACCAGTTGTTTCAGTATGGATTTTTTTTTACTCACTATAGTAATAAAAGAGCTGAACTATAAAATGTGCATTAGACACAACTTCTCCAATTCAATGAAAAAAAATTCAAAGAACATATGTACAATTTGAAAGAGCCATAGTTCTGTGGTAAATGATGTGTAAAAAGTCTTAAAGTCTTTGCAATATTTAGTTAGTCAGTCTATGTCTGACTATGAAGACTATTTTGTTCTATACAGCACTTAAATTGAAAGAATTAGTCAGAAATGTTTTGGCTGCCTACTCCTCTCAACATAATCCAAACTGAAAATGTATTAGAATCTGGATGACTGGTCTTTGAATCTTGAGCCCGCATTTCGGAGAACCTTCAAAAAGTACCGAAGTTTCGCAGCTCAAAACATCAATGGTTTGCAGTCATATGTACTTGGAGCTCACCAAGTACATATGGCTGCAAACCATTGATGTTTTGATCACTTAGCAAGCATGAGACATTGGACCATGCACATGAAATGAAAAGAGACTTTCTTTGAAGATCTAATAATATGTTAGATTTTATTCCTTAATCCATTTTTGTCACAATTGACATTTATTGCCACCTATTTCATTTAAGTGCAAATAAAACTGGCAAGCTGCTATTCTGCCATTGGCATTTTAACAATTCCACTGAAAGAATTGCAGCTATATAAGGCTGAGTGTTTTCGAATTCTTTATATTCAAAGGGGTTCTATTTTCCACATGCCTCAGAACAAATGAGATTTTCAAGTAGTTTCATCAATGAACACGGCAGTGTGATCTGAAAGATAAGACATCTTCTTATCAGAATAAGACACTTTTTACCCACTAAAAATTTTAGTAAGAAAAAGAAGGATGTAAATAGATGATGTGAAAAATACATATATGGTTTATTGTAATTATATGCTAATATATTGATGGAACATTTTTTTTTTATTCCATAGGAAATAGCCTACCCTTTCATTCCATAAAGGTAGAAAATAATTAAGTCTTACAATTAAGACCTAATTTGGTAATAGATATCTTTTTCTTCTTTCAAGTTAAAGGAAATTGTATAAATTAGACATAGGATGAAAAATAAGATGTGGGGTGAAATGGGCAGCTATATCTCACCACGATGAGATGGGAATCACCATTCTGCATCTTTCACTATCTATACACAACCTAACTTTTACTAAATATTTAGAAGTGGGGAGTTGACTTTACAAAATAGTGAGGTATATAGTGAGGTATATAGATAGTGAGGTATATAGATCTATATATATAGATCCTCACAAAATAAAAGAACCTCCCTTTGCTTTTTGTGATATTTTTTTAAAGGGGAAAAAAAGGCAGAAAATTTCAAAGCAATTAGCAGATTTTTACCAGAATTTTGTTATATTTATCTAATTTGTTTGCATTTCTCTAACTATTTAAACAGTTATACCTTTTTCTTGGAAAACCATGTCACATTCCTAATATAAATAATTTCATTTACAAAAAAACCCACCCAAATTAAAGCATGATCTTTGTCAATGTCAAATGAGAAATTAAAATTTTCTTCTAAATCAATGATTCAGGCTATTGAAGGTAACATTGTTATCATTTATTAATTTGTTCGGTTTAAATCCAATTCAAAGTTGCATCTCCTCAATTGTTCACTTGCAACTACTCTGTGAAGTAGACTGAATTGAAAGAGTTATTGGCCCAAATTAGTCACCTGCTATAACTGAGATTGACTGTGGGTCTTTCTGTGATCTCAACTATTACACCCTTAATATGGCAGAAGTTATGTTAGACCCAATTAGCCAAAACCTAGAATAATCTCATATTTTTTATAGCTATGTTGTTATTGTTATTCATTCAGTCATGTCTAACTCACAGGTGAAATTCACGGGCAAAATTTTTCCATACCGGCTCTGTGGGCATGGCTGTGGGCGTGGCTTGGTATAATAGTAATAGCAATCAGGAACAACCAAGAGCAATTTTTTACCGATTCAAATCATTCCTACCACCTCTCCGGAGATGGGCCGAGGTAGTTGAATTTCACCCCTGGTGGAATTTTACCCCTCTTGGCAATTCTATAGACCAGGTCTCTCCACATCTTGCACTGTTTCTTTGAGTTTTTCTATGCTCCGGCTGATGTCAGCTTTGATGGTTTACAGCTATCGTGGTGGCCTGGTTTCCTTCTACTGCTAATTCTTTCCAATGCCTGGTTTCCTTCTACTGCTAATTCTTTCCAATGCCTGGTTTCCTTCTACTGCTAATTCTTCCCAATGCTTTCTTTTCCGATTATAACTATATAATTGTAAACATTTTAAGACTATAAATCCAGTTTTAATACTTTTATCCATTATCTTGAAAAAGTATTAAAATAATTAAAAATTTCTCCATTCTTTTTTCCATTGTCCATTGCAGCTACATCTTAAAATAATCAAGCACCTTAAAAAGATGATTCCTTGATTGCATGGATATTCTATTTTATTCTGCTCATATTACTTTGCTTTCCAGTTTCCTTGCCAACCTCATTTTTTTTTGTTTATTAACAAAGTAATTTTTTGGATAATCAGTGAAGTCATGTTAATCATATAGGACTTCAAATATACTGTATGTGCAGTCTTTGATAGTACAAAAATGCTATTAAAATTTGAGCAACTATAAGATTAAGTAAACGGTTGACCTTGTGATTTATTATTTGGAACTATTTTGCTATTAAGTTTAAATTATAAGTCTAAAGTTTTTTTTTCGAATGATAAAAATTATATGTCCTTCATATTTATAAGTCTAATTATATCCCAAAAAATGTAAAGTATGTGTTTGAAACCATCAATTTCAATAGCATTATTATATTTTTTTATTGAGTTTTCTTTCCTGGTATTCTACAGATGTATTGAATTTCCACTTCCATTTGGGAAGGAGTTGCAGAACAATCATAACAACATAGCATAACAGATATGGTATGTTAGTTTCAAATATGATATTTTTACACGATAGCTACAGTGTATCTGATTATGGTACTGAATCAATAGCCTCAGAAGATTCTCCAAAGCCACCTGTCTGTTTAAAAAACTATATATTCTACATCCACAGTTTAATACCATAAGTTATTTGTGCTACAAACCTTTCACTTTTCAGAATTTGCAAATGAAAGATGACCTCTTGCTTGTGACATGCACATAATGTGTTGTTATTCTGTTCCAGGAGAGAAAATGTAACGAGAAAGCTTTCCTAGAAACATGATTGATAAGCAGAAGGCAAGAACTTATTGAGGTGAGGTCACAAATTTTTATCACAAACTAGCAAGCCTCATTTGACAATGCACCAAGGAGTATGAACTCGGGTTTCATGATTTCGAGCAGAGACTCTTACAGAGTTCTGGGAGTTTAAAAAAAGCAGTAATATATTCCAGAACTGCACTTATTTAAGGAGGTGTAGATAAGAAGCTGTCAAAAATATTATCCTGTGTGTTGCTTAGTTACCATTTCTGAGAATCCCTGATGGACATGAGCAGTAAATTGTAAAGACCCTCAGGACAACTTCTCAGCTAGTATACTGTATACTAAAACCCATTTAACAGCATTTTTCAACTTGGTACCCTCTATATGTGCTCACAGTGGCCTTTCTATAAATTCTACCCTAACTGCACAGCACGGCAACAATTGTAATCCAGTAAATATTATTCATGATTACAATGTTGGTGGTAATGAATTCTCCCACCATGAGAAGCAGTGGTACTTGTTTTTCACTGAGGCAGCATCAATAATGAGAAGAGGACTGGAAGGCAAGAAGGAAGAGAGAAGACCCCAGAGAAGACCCCAGGCGATGGCAGCAAGAAAGTACGACAAACCAACAATGTAAAGGTATTTCAGGAAGATAAAGCATGTAGGTAATGCACGGAGGATGAAAAATTGAAGCACGCATTGGCAAAGAGACAGGTGGGAAAGCAATTGGACAAAAATGGAAGATGAGAGGAATTGACATAGAGTACTACAGATCCCCTGATCTGATTGTAATACTAATATTTGGAAGTATTAAATGAAAGATTTAATAGAATAACAGAGTTGGAAGGAACCTTGGAGACCTTCTAATCCAACACCCTGCTCAGGCAGGAAACTATACTATCTCAGACAATGGCTGTCCAGTCTCTTCTTAAAAACATCTAGTGTGGATCATTCAATTATCATTCTCATCATTCCACTGATTAATTGTTCTAACTGTCAGGAAAATTCTCTTTAATTCTAGGTTGGTTCACTCCTTAATTAGTTTCCATCCATTGCTTCTTGTTCTGCTTTCAAGTGCTTTGGAGAATAGGTTGACTCCCTCTTCTTTATGGCAGCTCCTTAGATATTAGAACACTGCTATCATATCATGCCATCATTTTCTGTAGGATTAATTCCCTCCTTCTCTTCTCTTTTTCTTCAGGACCAGGGGTCACCAACCTTTTGGACCTCAGGGACCACCAAACTCATAATTTTAGATCCCAGGGACCACTAACTGGTTCTGTGGGCATGGCCTAATTTGTGGGTGTGGCTTGGTGGTCATGTGACTGGCTGGGCATGGCTTGTATGTAAATATTATAAATATTTATATAAATATTGAATTTTTTATAAAAAAGAGCAACTTTTACCCAAAATCAAGCAAAGCAGGCAGGCAGATTGAGTTGCTCACAGAATCAGAGATTCATTCAGAAATCTATCTATCTGCCATTGGCTAGCTCAGTCTGTCACATAAAATTTGCTTGCAAGCAAACTCACAAAATTAACTCACAACACACCATGCATGTAAATATTGAATTTTTTATTTAAAAAAAGAGCAACTTTGCCCAAAATCAGGCAAAGCAGGCAGATTGAGTTGCTCACAGAATCATTCAGTGATCTATCTATCTGCCATCAGCTATCTCAGTCTCTCAAATTTGCTTGCCATGAGTCTGCAATGAATTTTCTTGCAAGCAAACCTTCAGTCCTAAGGGAGGTTTGGCTGTGCTTAGCTAGAAAGCAAGAAATCCAACCATTTCCTTCTTCCTAGCTTATCTAAATCTCCCGGCACAGCAGAACAGATGATGGTCGAAAAAAGGAAAAATAGCAACTTAGCAGACAAGTTTGCCGGGTAAGGAGTGAGTGGGCGGGGAGGGTTTCCACGGGCCACGTGGGCTGAGCAGCCTTGTGTTTCTGTACAGCCTGGATTAATTGCTTTGGGGGTGTGTGCACTGGGGGTGAGATTTTTCTGCGGCCCACCACAATTTTCTCATGGCCCACCAGTGGGCCGCAGCCCACCGGTTGGCGACCGCTGTTCTGGACCATCACCAAAAGCTAGTTAACTGGATCGAGAAATATTTTGATTTTTCTTCACTAACTTTCAGACCTAACTATATTTGAGGGCTGATTTCTATACCTTCTGTATGTAGACCTTAATTCTTAAATCCAATCCATCATGCAATAGTTTTCAAAATTCTTTGAACAAGAATAACTTCTTTTTTACATAAAGTATATTATAGGACAAAATATGTAGGAAAAATACGGTGCATTTCATAGAAATCCACATTGCGTTTTTAGCTATGCAACCTTAAAATCTACTTTTTGAAGCGTCCGTAACATGCTTTCCATTATGTCTCAGAATGGAATAAAAGTTACTGCAAAAAAATCTTCCTTACAAAGGAATGAATTTCCCCCAAAATTCATAAAATATTGTTGGTCTGTGTATCTTTTAAGCCAGGAGTCTATTTTGATTTTTCCTTATTACTTTTATATTTGAAACTAAATGGTGACAACATTTACAGGGAAAAGTTCATGTATCATGAGAAAACAAATAGCAGCCAGTTTGATTAAGAGAGGAGTCTACAAAGAAAAAGATAAAGGATAGTATTACATTTTTCTGAAGTTTGTAAAGCTGATTAATTACTGGGTCTTTTATGGAAAATACCATCATTAGTTAATATCTTCTACTTTTCCTTGCTTTTAACTTTTGACAATTAACTGAAGCAGTCATCAAAACATAATATAATTGCAGAAGGTGAGAAAATGAACAATAATAGAGTGAATAAGCTAAGGATCACTTTTCCACTACATACAGGACTGTGAGGAGGTATGCAGACTGCAGTCTTAAATCAAAAATCAGTGTATCTTCAAGTGTATATACTTTATCTAGAATTTCAGTCAATAAAGTTAATGCTTCTCCTTCCCCAACAGCTCCACCATTTTTTTCCATTGCTGTGGTATCTGGAAAGAGAAGTTGGCATAAGAGCTTGATGGATGATAAGAATTCAAAATATAATAGGTTATACTATCATTCTGCCATGGGAAAGTGCACATTTATTCCAAATTATTATTCCCAAATTTATCTGAGACTAGAACATATATCCATACTGGCTCTAATGTGGGCTTATGACATATTTATGGTCATATTATTAATCATTGTAGGCATTAATCAAATAAGTCTCTTCTAAGGTTGGAAATACAGAACAAAAATATTGTTAATAAGTAATGCTTTAGTATTTTGAAGTATATTTAAGCCTAATAATCAAATTAAAAATTGTTCTCTTAAGTTTCAGAAATCTGTTTATTTCAAACAATGTTCAATGGATGTATTCATAAATAAACAAATATTACAGACAAAATATCCCAGATTCTGATAACCAAGATAAATGAAATAAATCAGTACTTTCTCTGAACTTTTCACTGTTAAGGATTATCAGAAAGAACATGGGGTAAAAAAAACCTTAAGACTCCAAATACTATGTTTTCCTAAATGTTACAATTTAGAAATATTTATGTTTGTACTTGTTGCTTCCTCTGCTGGCATGCCTCTGATCATTTTCATAGACAATTAGAAAACAAAATAGAGAATCCTTTGTAAAGATCTCTCACACTTTTTAATTCTGAAACCACAAGTTGTACAAATATAAAGAATTTATATTAAGGAAGGCTTATACACAGCCAACATCAATCCAGCAGTGATGAATTGATGGGCTGTGTTTTAGTTATTTGGAATCCTGATGTTCACCAGCAACTGCGGCTGCATCTTCAGAGGTGAAATGGTCTGACCCAGAGGTGGTATTCAGCAGGTTCTGACCAGTTCTGGAGAACTGGTAGCGGAAATTTTGAGTAGTTCGGAGAACTGGCAAATACCACCTCTGACTGGCCCGCCCCCATCTATTCGCTGCCTCCTGAGTCCCAGCTGATTGGCTGGGTCTTCTTTTGTCGCCTGCACAGGAGAACGGAGCTGGAAAGCAAGTTAGTGGGGTGGGGTGGGGAGGGAATGGGGATTTTGCAGTATCCTTCCCCTGCCACGCCCACCAAGCCAAGTCACACCTACCAAGCCACGCCCACAGAACTGGTAGTAAAAAATTTTGAATCCCACCACTGGTCTGACCTATAGAATATTTCTTGGCAGGTCACAAGCAACTGAGCAGGAACTGAGCCCTTGTGTTTGTAATCAGGGCAAATTCTAATTGGATTCTAATCATGTCACTGAATTCTGAAAAGCCAGTTTCTGATTAGTTCTTCATCTACATGAATTATAATTGGTCAGTTTTAAGACCTTTCAAAGGAGGTTTTTTTATTGCTCTTTCTTTGAAATATCTACTGTTTATTATTTTTCAAGTAAAAAATAATTGTTGAAGATTTCAAATGGTGTTTGTAAAGTAAAAGTTGTTTTATTTTGGCATTACATAAAACTGGATACAAATTTTGTTACTTCTCAAATCTCTTCCTTCTTGTTAAAGTTGTTGAGATGTTTATAAACTTCAGTCATTTCTCTGTGAGTGCATGATGATTTCTTATTATTTCTAGTAGTCTGTGCCTCGAAATTTTGAAACAACTGAATTTTGTGTACATTACGTTCATCTACCCCAGGGGTGTCACCATGTGACGTATTATGATTTTTTTCCCCTTTGCTAAAATGGGGGTGGAGAGGCAGTACATAACACATCTAGCCCATAGGCCACGAGTTTGACACCCTTATCTACCCAGACTTTTGAAGTTGCTCTAATTGGTATACCTTTTGGGTATCCATAGATGCAAGGTATGTAATAAATTTCTAATGATCACCGTGGGCTTTTGACATCCTTAAGTGTTCAAAATATTCCTAGGATTTTTTTTCTCATGGGTTTATAAATAGTTTTTAAGATTCTTGCCCTAGTAATTTTCCATTTTGCTGTATATTGACCCTGTTTTATTCAGTTAACTTAACCAAAGTTGAGGGCCAACTCTCCAGTTGTTGGAGTCCACATATGGATCTGCTTTAAGTAGGAAAATTTCCCTTCCCACATAGGCATCCAATTAAAAAGACATTAATATTGCCCCAAACTTTACATGAGAAGGTGGTAGGAAGAAACAGAAGAATCTACTAACTTCAAAAGGCACACTAGATGAATATGCCTTTTGAAGTTTAGAATTAGTCTCAAGATGAATTAGGTCAGTGGTATTATTACAGACTTGTAGGAATTTTTGTCTTATGTATTTTACTATCTATAAAGTTAATAATAATAAGCAATAGCCACTGCCAATAATACTTGCATAGATTTGGCTTCCTATTAGCACATGTACCCAACCCAATACAAAGTACTACAGTGAAGCAAACAATTTGGAATATAAATTGGTGCTCTTTAATGTATTTTCAATTCTTAGTAATAATATTTGTAATTTCACTGGAGACTTTGACCCAATAGATAGGTTGAAGTTAAAAAGTGGATGTGATTGTTAATAGTCCATTCATTTTGAAAATACACTGCTCAAAAAAATAAAGGGAACACAAAAATAAGACATCCTAGATAAGAATGAATGAAATATTCTTATTAAATACTTTGTTCATTACATAGTTGAATGTGCTGACAACAAAATCACACAAAAAATATCAATGGAAATCAAATTTAGCAACCCATGGAGGTCTGGATTTGGAGTTACACTCAAAATTAAAGTGGAAAAAAACACTACAGGCTGATCCAACTTTGATGTAATGTCCTTAAAACAAGTCAAAATGAGGCTCAGTAGTGTGTGTGGCCTCCACGTGCCTGTATGACCTCCCTACAATGCCTGGGCATGCTCCTGATGAGGTGGTAGATGGTCTCATGAGGGATCTCCTCCCACACCTGGACTAAAGCATCCCCCAACTCCTGGACAGTCTGTGGTGCAACGTGGCGTTGGTGGATGGAGTGAGACATGATGTCCCAGATGTGCTCAATTGGATTCAGATCTGGGAAACGGACGGACCAGTCCATAGCATCAATGCCTTCGTCTTGTAGGAACTGCTGGCACACTCCAGCCACATGAGCATTGTCGTGCATTAGGAGGAACCCAGGGCCAACTGCACCAGCATATGGTCTCACAAAAGATCTGAGGATCTCAACTTGGTACCTAATGGCAGTCAGGCTACCTCTGGTGAGCACATGAAGGGCTGTGCGGCCCCCTAAAGAAATGCCACCTCACACCATTACTGACCCACTGCCAAACCGGTCATGCTGGAGGATGTTGCAGGCAGCAGAACATTCTCCACGACGTCTCCAGACCCTGTCATGTCTGTCACATGTGCTCAGTGTGAACCTGCTTTCATCTGTGAAGAGCACAGGGTGCCAGTGGAGAATTTGCCAATCTTGGTGTTCAATGGGAAATGCCAAACATCCTGCACGGTGTTGGGCTGTAAGCACAACACCCACCTGTGGACATCAGGCCCTCATACCACCCTCATGGAGTCTGTTTCTGACCATTTGAGCAGCCACATGCACATTTGTGGCCCACTGGAGGTCATTTTGCAGGGCTCTGACAGTGCTCCTCCTGTCCTTCCTTGCACAAAGGCAGGGGTAGCGGTCCTGATGCTGGGCTGTTGCCCTCCTCTGGCCTCCTCCACATCTCCTGATGTACTGGCCTGTCTCCTGGTAGCGCCTCCATGCTCTGGACACTACGCTGACAGACACAGCAAACCTTCTTGCCACAGATCGCATTGATGTGCCATCCTGGATGAGCTGCACTACCTGAGCCACTTGTGTGGATTGTAGACTCTGTCTCATGTTACCACTAGAGTGAAAGCACTGCCAGAATTCAAAAATGACCAAACCATCAGCCAGAAAGCATAGGAACTGAGTAGTGCTCTGTGGTTACCACCTGCAGAACCACTCCTTTATTGGGGATGTCTTGCTAACTGCCTATGCTTTCCACCTGTTGTCTATTCCATTTGCACAACAGCATGTGAAATTGATTGTCAATCAGTGTTGCTACCTAAGTGGACAGTTTGATTTCACAGAAGTGTGATTGACTTGGAGTTACATTGTGTTGTTTAAGTGTTCCCTTTATTTTTTTTAGCAGTGTATATCTAGGTGGCACATGCAATTATTTGTGTACAAGGTAGCCAGGTAATGCTAATAATTGATAACGACTACCGTGTTTCTCATATCATAAGGCCAGGTCTTTTTTTTTTTTTTTGAGCCCCGAAAAAATGGCTAGGCCATCTTTTTGGGGGTGACCTAATTCTCTCCCTTGCATCCTCGGGCGGGTGGGCGGCAAAGGCTTGGATGTTGACCTCGGCGTTGGTGGGGCACTTCGTATCGGGAGACCTTCCGCCACCATTGCTTTCCCTTCTCCCCATGCCGCCAAGGTGTTTGGAGCAATGCCGCGGTGTTTGGTGCAGCCATGCGGCATTTGGCACAACCACGCGGGGCTGGCCAGGGCTCTCCCAAGTCCCTCCAGCCCAACCCTGAAGGGGCCACTGGGAGAGGCTGCCTGAGGCAGTGATAGCGCCCTCCATCCATGGACAGGGAGGTGAGGTGATGGCAGTGCTGCTTCCCTGGCCCGCAGATCCGGCAGAGAAAGCCCGAAGACACCTGTCCTTTCCACTCCTCTCCCAGCCTGTCCCCATCCCCACACATCTCCAAACACTGCAGCAGCACGGGCATCAGGCAGAGGTACTCACTCAGCGGGGCTCAGTTCAGAGGAGGATGTGACGCAGGCCGTCGCCTTGCCTCCCTGTCCATGGATGGGTGGGTGCTATCACTGTCTCGGGTGGCTTTTTCCGGTGGCCCCTTTGGGGTCAGGCTGGAGGGACTTGGGAAGCCAAGCTTGGTTCAGCCCAGCTCTTTCTCTTGGCAGGCAGGCGCGCACCCATGGCTCACTTTCCCAGCTCTGCCCAGCCTGCCCGGCTCTGGTGTGGCCCTGGTGGGATGAGCGGTGGGCCCGGTGGGGAGGTGCTCGCTGCCTTGAACAGAGCTCCACCACCAGGCACTCTTGCACTCTTTGCACTCTGCCTGGTGCCAGGCAGGGATGGAGGCTGGGCGCTTCTCCCGGGGTTTGCAAATCCTGCGCTGTGGCCCCAGGAGATTCACCTCCCCACATGGGGTTGGGCTGCCCTCTCGGGCAAGGGAGGCTTTGTCATACCAGTAGTAAGGCATTGTTTTTAAAAGAATGGGTTTTGCCTTCGAACGATGCCTGGGAAGGTGGCGAAAGGAGCACGTGAAGCCGAGTGTCTCCGCCGGGCTCTGTTTGCAGGGAGAAGCCCTGGCTGGCCGTGTGTGGCTACGCCAAACGCCGCAGCGTTGCTCCAAATGCCGTGGCAGCACGGGAAGAGGGGAAAGCAATGGTGGTGGAAAGTCTCCTGATATGAAGTGCCCCACCAATGCCGAGGTCAACGCAGGGAGCACCATATCCAGGTGTGCAACAAAAGTATTTTCTAACGGCAAGCCCCCCACCATTCCCCTCATTTTGCATGTTTTAATATAGGCCTTAATTTGGGGGGGGGGTGTAATTTCATTTTATGCCTATAAAACATGCTGGGACTTCCTATTGGGGGAGGCCGTATTGTTGGGGAAACATGATATATAACTATTATTACAGTTTCAAATGTGTTGTTTCATAGTTAATTTATATTTCCTGCATAGTAATGCCTGTGCAATGTTATTTCTCAGACAATCTTAAGCAGAACAAAAGAGCTAATTTAAATCTAGCCTTATCATTAGTAATAGTAACACTGAGATAAACTTGCAGTGAGTGGTGTTTGCAAGTTTTCCCCACAGAGGAATTTTCTCACCAGACCTTTGATTTTGTTGACCAAGCTATAGGATGCCCTAAGATAATGGGAAACATCTCTTTATCCTCATATAGAATCTATATATGAGATAGGAAGCCACAGTCTCAATGGAATATAGTAAAACAAAATAGCTCTGGGCTTGCAAAGAAGTGACAGAAGGCTGTATACTTTCCCCTCATTTATTCAGCTTATATACTGAACATATATTGTGGAAAGTTTTGTAGAAGATCTGTGTAATTTTAAAACTGGAGGAAGAAACATCAATGATCCGTGCTATCCTGATGATACTAATAGCTAAAATGCAATTGATCTGCTATCTCCAGTAATGAAAGCCAAAGTGCACAGTTAAAACATTGAGACTACAATGAAATATTAAGACCAATCTAATAACAATAGATAGAGCAACTAGCCTTAAAATTGACATTGAAGTGATAAAATAAATTTTGCCTTTGGGAATGGACTATTAAGTTATGATTTGATATTGATTGTTATTACAAATGTAAGTAAGTAAATAAGGTTATTGTTGTAACCCAAGGTCATAACATATAAGATGCCCTAAAATACAATAAAACAACAAAAATAGTGAAATTTATATAAAAAAGTAATAATAGAAGTACTAGCTATAAAATGAAGCCAAAAGTTATTAAGTTTTTATTAATGCTTGTAATATATTTCTTGACAGCTTTTCTCTTTGCTTTTTAATAGTGAAATAGTCAAAAGCTAAAGGTTTTGGAATATGTATATGTCTGTACTCTGTGTGTATGTGTGTCTATATCTGCAAATATATATGTATGTACGCATGTAGTATGTATGTATGTATGTATGTATGTATGTATGTATGTATGTATGTATGTACAGGTGAAACTCGAAAAATTAGAATATCATGCAAAAGTTCATTTATTTCAGTAATGCAACTTAAAAGGTGAACCTAATATATGAGATAGACTCATTACATGCAAAGCAAGAAAGTTCAAGCCATGATTTGTCATAATTGAGATGTTTATGGCTTACAGCTGATGAAAACCCCAAATCCACAATCTCAGAAAATTAGAATATTGTGAAAAGGTGCAATATTCTAGGTGCAAAGTGTCCCGCTCTAATCAGCTAATTAAGCCATAACACCTGCAAAGGGTTCCTGAGCTTTAAATGGTCTCTCAGTCTGGTTCAGTAGGAAGCACAATCATGGGAAAGACTGCTGACCTGACAGTTGTGCAGAAAATCATCATTGACACCTTCCATAAGGAGGGAAAGCCTCAAAAGGTAATTGCAAAAGAAGTTGGATGTTCCCAAAGTGCTGTATCAAAGCACATTAATAGAAAGTTATGTGGAAGGGAAAAGTGTGGAAGAAAAAGGTGCACAAGTAGTAGGGATGACTGCAGCCTGGAGAGGATTGTCAGTAAAAAGGCCATTCAAAAGTGTTGGGGACTTTCACAAGGAGTGGACTGAGGCTGGAGTCAATGCATCAAGAGCCACCGCACAGACAGATCGTGGACATGTGCTTCAAATGTCGTATTCCTCTTGTCAAGCTGCTCCTGAAGAATAAACAACATCAGAAGCATCTTACCTGGGCTAAAGAGAAACAGAACTGGTCTGTTGCTCAGTGGTGCAACATCCTCTTTTCTGATGAGAGCAACTTTTGCATCTCATTTGGAAACCAAGAACCCAGAGTCTGGAGGAAAAATGGAGAGGCACACACTGCAAGATGCTTAAAGTCCAGTGTGAAGTTTCCACAGTCTGTGTTGATTTGGGGAGCCATGCCATCTGCTGGTGTTGGTCTACTGTGCTTCATTAAGTCCAGGGTCAATGCAGCCGTCTACCAGGAGATTTTGGAGCACTTCATGCTTCCTTCCACAGATGAGCTTTATGGGGATGCTGACTTCATTTTCCAGCGGGACTTGGCACCTGCCCACACTGCCAAAAGCACCAAAACCTGGTTCAATGACCGTGGGATTACTGTGCTTGATTGGCCAGCAAACTCACCTGACCTGAACCCCATAGAGAATCTATGGGGCATTGCCAAGAGAAAGATGAGAGACATGAGACCGAACAATGCAGAAGAGCTGAAGGCTGCTATTGAAGCATTTTGGTCTTCCATAACACCGCAGCAGTGCCACAGGCTGATAGCTTCTATACCACGCCGCATTGAGGCAGTAATTGCTTAAAAGGGGCCCAAACCAAGTACTGAGTACATACGCATGCTTATACTTTTCAGAGGTCCGATATTGTTCAATGTACAATCCTTGTTTTATTGATTGCATGTAATATTCTAATTTTCTGAGATTGTGGATTTGGGGTTTTCATGGGCTGTAAGCCATAATCATCTCAATTATGACAAATCATGGCTTGAACTATCTTGCTTTGCATGTAATGAGTCTACCTCATATATTAGTTTCACCTTTTAAGTTGATATAATTACTGAAATAAATGAACTTTTGCATAATATTCTAATTTTTTGAGTTTCACCTGTATATATGTTTCTTGCAACAAGTATAAAGATTTCATAACAAGGTCCATGGATCAACCTTATACAAGATTCTTCTTCCTTCCCTTCTCCTTTGCAAAAGTCAATTTGATTAAAAATAAAGACAATGAGAGGTGTCTTTATATTTATTTTCAGCGAGGGTGCATCTATCATTCCCAAACAGCACCTTTTAATATGGTATTATATAAGAAACTTTATGGATTAAAATATATTTCATGTCCCTAAAGTATACTTTTACTAAGAGGCAAATGTTATAATGATGCTACAAACATTGTGAATCTTAACATGATATTCACTGTTTTTCCCCAGTCTAGTTTGTAGAATACATGTCCACCAGATGCTTCTTGAAACCACTGATGTGGCCATTAATTTTGATGATAGAGAATGAATCTCATTTTTCTGCACCAAGATTACAAATCTTTTGTCTCCATAATGACTCAGTGCATGAGGTATGAGTGCACTGATCTATTCGACAATAATGGGAAATGACATTTTTTTTACAAATGTGTGATCAACTAATAGACAGCTCTGAGGGTGATCTAAGTTGCTGGGTTTTTCTCTGTTGAGAATGAAATGGTGTCTCTGACCTTTTATGGGAGAATGATAGAGAAAAATGTAATCAAATATGGCAGATATTGCCCAACAGAGATGCAGGGTGAATCATCATGCCCCTTTATTTAAAGGCAATTTTGGCACATTGTGCAATTAAAATCTAGACAGAGTGACCAGTAGAGAGAAAAGAAGAAAATCAATCTGCCAGCTACAAGTTTGGGATAAGACTGGAGATTTTGAAATTGTAGCTTGCAGGCATATTCGTATTTATTACACAATCTCTTCTTTGTCTTTGTTTTGGTTGCTTGTTGAAGAAATATTTAGAAACTCCTCTGGATAAGAAGTAACTGAAATGAAAATTCCTCATTTATGGAATTAATTAATTTCAGTATTCTTACTTTATTTTTGCTATTACATTTTTTCCAGAGTATAGATAAATTAGAAAATAATCTGACACTTTTCCCAACTAATTAAAATAAGAATTTGATATGAGAAACTCATTAAGAGCCATGGTTAGAAGGCAATTAAGAGGATAATTCTGTTGACTGACAATAGCCAGCATTTTGGAAGTTCAATTCTCACTGGCTCAAGGTTGACTCAGCCTTCTATCCTTCCAAGATTAGTAAAATGAGGACCCAGATTTTTGGGAGCAATATGCTGACATTGTAAACTGCTTGGAATAAGCTATAAAGCACTGTCAGATGGTATATAAATCCAAGTGCTCTTGCTATTTAAAATATCATTATTATTTAATTTGTATTGTGATATTTTTCCTCGGGTTCTATATTATGACAAGATGGGCTCATAGCATTATTTACCCATTATTTGTTAACATTTCTTGTACATTTTATTCAATGCAGCATCTAGGCAATATTTTTATTCTCATTCTCCTATTTTCTTATTTATTATTATGCCTTTTCATAAATCAGTTCAAGTAGTAGACTGTAATTTTCAAGGAATATAAAAAACTCTCTGTACCAAAGAAATGACCAATAAACTTATATAACAGTAAAATCATATGCAACTAATGATGGTGGTATTTGCTTTCTTGCCTTATCTATTTTATTCCAAAACAAAACATTTAAAGTAGAAAAACAATGCTATTGTGAAAATTAACTATTCACCACTGGTGTAAGTTATTTATGAAAACAATTTAGCTTTCTGAAAACAATTTCATGATTTATTTAATGTTGTGGTTCACCGGCAGCAGGTGTGGACGGCAGAGATCTGTGATAGCGAGGACCTAGATGAGGGGCCTGCATGTGATGCAGGGATGGGGCAGGACTATCGGAGAATGGGGTGCTGCCTTTGGAGCTTGTGGAGTCTGGCATCAGTGGCACAGACAACCCTGGAAAGCCTGTGCCCAGTGCACGTGCCTTCAGGGCTGCTCAAAGTAGCTGAAGCAACAAGGGCAACTCGGAAGTAAGGCTGGAAGGTGATGGCCAGTCTCATAAAGGATAAAAACCAGCCCTCGGGGATATGTTCTTTGCAGGAAGTAAAGAAATTCTTTAGACACAGAGTCCTCGTTGAAGTCCTGTTTATCCCAGTGTCACAGCCTGTAAAGCAATGGACACATTTACCAGAAATCACGCTACTCATAGTGAAGAGAAACATGATGATAAGGTTTAATGTAGAATTACTACTGACAATTCAGTAGTAACAGTAACAAGGATTTGTTCAAAGTCAGCGTTGACAGCAATCGCCTCTCCATGCTGACCTTATACCCTCCTTCCCCCAATTAACACAGCATAACCCTGTGATTCAATGCACATGCCCCAATTAACACATAATAACTCTGTCATTACAGCCAGTGCCACAATTGACGTATAACAACCCTATCATTACATCTATGCGCTCTGCAATCACCCTCACACACCTCCACCCCGTGCCTAATCGCTCCCTCTACACTCCAATTCTGCCTTAAAGATATAATTCTCCAACCCTGCCTTGAGATTCAATTCTCTAACCCTGCCTTAAAGATACAAGTCCGTCTTTAGAACAGCCTGCAGCAGCTGGCACAACTCCACCCCTTCCTCCAGCAAGACTCCGGCAGGAAATCTGAACATTGCATGAAGCTGCACGTGGGGAGGAACAGAGCTGTCAGGAAAACACAGGACATCGTCAGGAAAATGGAGCCACCGAGGGAAATGGAACTGCCGGGAACGCGCAGGAACTGCTGGGGATGTGCAGGATGCCGGGAAAGTGTAGAACACCAGCCTGAAGGCAAAATGTGGCAGCCGAGCAAACAGCCACAATGCCACTTCCACTCTGCACAGCATGATGTTGGGAAGGAGGGATATAACTGGAATGGAGTTCTGCACCTCAAGATGTTGTTGGGACTGGATCCTGACACCTGGTTTGTTTTTGAAACTTTTGCTGGTGGATATTTAATCAGTAATTAGTCTTCTGTTCTTGGCAGCTTTTTGCAACCCTGAAAGGGCGTGCTTTTGATATTGGACAATTAGGTTTAAATGTCTCTTTGCTGGGAATGCACTGAATTCCCAGCGCCACATTAAAAAAGGTTTGCTTTTATACACAGTTTGTGTTTGTTTAATTTGAACAAGGCTTGGGTCAGAACATTTAAAACAAAAGAAATTCATCTCCTATTTTGTGATAATTCAATATTCCTTGCAAAAATAAGCCTATTGTATTATTGCTGGCCTCTTTTTGTGACAGCAACATCACTATGGATTCAAATGTATTTAGTTGAATTATTTCCTATTTTATTTACTTGTGATGCTGAGACTATGTTATTGTAAATGTAAGTAAGGAGATAAGTTTATTGTTGTAACATATCAAATGCCATAAAGCACAATGAAATAATGGAATTATAAAATAAAGTAATAACAGAAGTATTAGACATAAAATGGTTACAGCAATATAAAGCCAAAGCTACCGTTAAAAACTTAAGAACAAGCAGAAATGAGTTTTTTAAGAATGAGTTCTATTTCTGTCTTTAGCTTGAATGTATATATAAATCAGAATTCATAATTACAAATGGATTATCTATTACTAAAAATGGTGGATGTCATTCTTCTTCTGTTCAGCCAACAAACCATGGAAGGCTTGCAATGTTTCTATGAGCCACTAAAAAGTGCTGAAAATTAGATTTTATTGAAAACATATATAACCTGTATTTTTTTTCCTAAGTTTAAATGACACCAGAACAAAAGTAGCAGCTTGGTTGCTGACAGTTAGGAACACATCTGAAAGAAGATAATTCAATTTTTCAAGGTTGGAGTCCTTGAATTTACTGGCCATTCTTAATTTGGCTCTGTTCTCATATAAAGGAGGCAGTGGAGATTAACATCCTTTGCTTGACAACACTACAAGGACAGAGGAGTTGTGTGACAAGGCCCTTACAAAATCTCCCTTTGAGACATGTGGAAGAATATTGCAAGCATAATTAACTTGAAAAAGAGCTGTAGACTGGCTCAAGTCCAATCTTCCTCTAAATGTATTTGTTTAAAATTTCTTAGGCCCAGATGTGCAATATATCATCTCTTATTTCTATTTTAAAACTGGCCAAGTGACTAAGACTCTGGGCTTTCCAACCAAAAGGTTGGCAGTCTGAGACCTAAGTACTGCACGATGAGGTAAGCTTCCATTACTTGCCCCAACTCCTGCCAACCTGAGCAGTTCAAAAGCATGCAAATGCAAGTAGATAAATAGGTACTGTAACACCTTGGTGGAAAGGTAACAGTGCTCTGTGCATCTCAACATACAGCAATAGCACTTAAACTTATATACCACTTCACAGTGCTTTACAGGTCCCTCTAAACAGTTTTACAGAGTCAGCCTATTCCCCCCAACAATCTGGGTCCTTATTTTACCAATCTTGGAAGGATGAAAGGCTGATTCAATCTTGAGCCTGGTGAGATTCAAATTGCCAAATTGAAGCAACCAGCAGTCAGCAGAAGTAGCCTGCAGTACTGCATTCTAACCACTGTGCCACCGTAACTCTTACGGACCATGGAAGCATCTTTGGACAACATTGGCTTCCTCAGTTAGGAAACAGAGATCCGCACCCACCCACCCCTAGAATCAGACATGCCTGTACAGGGTAAACCTTTCATTTTATTTTAATAGCTGTTTTAAATGTGTTGGTAAAGTAATTTTAAAAGGGTGTCTTTATAGCAAAAATATTTAAAAGCATACAAAGTTTTACTATCCTGTTTAAAATTATAGTACAACTTTTAATGAAAGCTCATACACATTACAGAAAATCTCTTCAGCTCACTGTATCATTTTATCAGGTGCGATCACTGTTAATCATTCTTGATATTTCTTGCTTCTAAGCAGACCATTTCTTATTATTTGTAATCTGACCAGGCACAATATCACTGTATCAACCCATAAATGTGTGGAAAACATTTATGGTGAATTTATCAAAAGTGGAGATTTTTTATAGGCAAGTCGTTTAGTCATAAAATGAAATGTCACAAGATATATCTCAGGGAAGATTAATGATTACATTATTAGTTTGACATCTACCCCAAAATAGTGAACATGTTCTTTGTCCTCTATACTCATAACAGTTTTAAGAGATGTATTATGTGGATCAGAATTAAAAAGCCAACAACATTGGTTAGCCTTCCTGTCTTTTTAAAGATTACAATTACAGTTTTCCTTGTCTCAGTGCCACTTTTCAATCGCCCAAGAACAATAGAACCAATACTTTTGAATTTCCTTTCTGCTGTTTGAAAAAATACACTAGTCAATAATCAGGACACCATAAATATTTTAACAAAAAGTCATAAAATTTATCATCACAATAATCTTCTGTGATGTTCAGTAATTGCAATGGGAACTGAACTTCATTGATAGATAATATATGAAATCCAATCCAAAATAATATTAGACTATAGCATAATTGTCAAATATCATAACTTTTCTTTAAAATCCATTCTTTTCCTCCTCCTCCTCCTCCTCCTCCTCCTCCTCCTCCTCCTCCTCCTCCTCCTCCTCCTCCTCCTCCTCCTCCTCCTCCTCCTCCTCCTCCTGTATTAACAACTGATCAAGTATAAAATATAACACTCTAATGAAATCTGGAAATCTATTGATGCTTATTGTAATACCAACTGTAAAGAATTTCATCAGACATTTCACTAAGTGTAAAGCATTTGAAGATATATCTCACTAAGTGTGCAAAATAAGTGCTAGCCCATATATCACCAGACAACTATGTGCTGCAAAAGACTCAGATCACCTCTAGTTCTACAGATAATTGGAGGCAGAGTTTAGAGACCTACACAATTTGCTGCTGAATAGTTTTAATGTGACAGTCAGAGAAAATGATGAAAACACTAGTTTCTTCATTTTAATAAAATTGAAATTAAGTTAGGGAGGTTTATTTTTGTCCTGATCATTTCTTCATTCTGGTCTTCTATTTTTAGGAGGGTAAGTCCATAAATTGCAGATGGGCAGCAAGAACCAAATACTGCATGCCAAATCTAAAATAATTCTAATAGTAGAATCCAAATTCTATACCTTTTAATGTATATAGGAGATTTACAGATTTACAAAATTGGAAGGAACCTTGTAGGGCATCTAGTCCAACCCCCTGATCAAGCAGGAGACCAGAGGTGGTATTCATCAGGTTCTGACCAGTTCTGGAGAACCGGTAGTGGAAATTTTGAGTAGTTCAGAGAACCGGCAAATACCACCTCTGACTGGAGATTTTACAGTATCCTTCCCCTGCCACGCCCACCAAGCCATGCCCACAGAACCGGTAGTAAAAAAAATTTGAATCCAACCACTGCAGGAGACCCTACACCATTTCCGACAAATGGAAGTCCAATCTGTTCTTAAAAACCTTCAGTGATGAAGCTCCCACAAGATCTTGAAGGTTACCATATGGACTTTTAAATAAGTCTTTTTCTAACTAGATTTTTGTCTACTGATATTTCTAGTTCTCAAAGCAGAACAGTATACATATTCATAAGGCATAATTCATATCAATCTGTAAGTATAAGGTATAAAATTTATTTTCTTGGCTGTTGAAATAAAGGGAAATATTCAAAGGGAAAATGAAATGACTATAATAATAATATTCAGATAATCAGTGAATATACATTGCATGCTTTGTATACAACTCTCAATTCTTTGACAAGCTTACACCTCATTTAAGCCCACAACCAATGTTCTTTTTTTAATTAATAGCTGTAATACAACTTTGATTGAAACCATTGCTTACTTGGTACTGACTGATTTTGAAGATTATTGTGGCCCTCAAATATTCAAGACTGTAATATTAAAAGATACAATATAATAATTTATTTTATGAATGTAAAATGTACGTAATTCTCTCAGCGAATCCTGTTTGAATAATGTATGATAGAGACTGGATCAGCCAAACAGAACTCTCTCCAAACTATTATTTAAGGTCAGGATCCTACAAGAGAAAGCAGGTTGTTCTCAACAAACCAATTAGTCCATTTAGATATCCCTTTGCTGTATACCAGGTTCTGTATTCTACTACTACTTTTTAAACGAAAAATTAAATGGAATAGTTCACATTCTCTTTAGTAAGTGAAAACCACAGAGGGTTTTCACTCCATTACCATTTCAGTTTACTTGCCTCAGAAATGTTATTTAAATAGGAGAGAGGAAATCTCCATTACTATATGTAGCTATATTTCAGGCTACCTGTCATGCCCCTGGTGGAGACTGACTCTGAGGGAAAGGAGGAACAGCCAACAGGGAGTGGAAGTGTGACTCTGGAGGTTGTGGAGGAGGCTGGGGAAGGGCAGAGGCCAGCTGAGCAGTCAGAGGAGGACCCAGTCCCATCCCCTATCCATCCTAGGGCATGCAGGGAGGACAGGATCAGGAAAAAACATGGTCTACTCGGAAGGAGAGGGCCATGATCCTCTTCATGGGTTGCAGGTGTGAGATCTGCATAAGATTTTGGACCTGCGTGCTAGCAAATGCTGAAGACAAAAAATGGTTTTTCCTGGATGAGGTTTATCTTGGTTGGCATTCTTCCAATGGACTGTACCTGGTTATCTTCTTGTAGTTTGTAATTAATTATTAAGTCTTGGAACTTTCTTCAGTGTGGTTTGTTTTTGGTTTTTGCTTCATTATCTGCTCTTTGATTTTGAACTGTATTTCTTTAATTTGGAATGTTATTTTGAAAATAGTTTAATCTCCAACTGTGAACGATAGAACAGTGAAGCCAAGTTGAAGGCATTAAAGGATCTTTATTTACGTTTTGGTTTTTGTTATATCTGTGGTACAGTCCAGGTCATCACACTACCTGTAGATTTACTTATTTAAAAAAGACAAGTGTTATCATAACATATAGGCACATATAAGGTTATAATACATAAGTTAATGAGATAATATTTGTAGCTCAGGGTTGAAATAAGGGGTCTTTTGTGATCTCTGAGATTGGTTGCTTTCTTGAGGGCATTTTCATTAACCAAACTTAGTATCATAATCAGTGCTAAACAGTGCTGTTGCACTAACATTGTTACTTAGTCTGGGTAATGAAACATCTGCAAGAACCAACCAAGCTATATATATTCATACTAGGACAATCTCTCCCACCCCGTTTAAGAAACAACTACTTAATACCCACTGTCAGTGTAAAGGCTACAAGTGTCTCTTGATAATCATACTTTCTTATATCTTCATTTTCTACAGTGTGTCTGGCTGGCTTTAATTCCGAAAAAAATTATTTGGGAGAAACTCCTTCATGCCTGTGATGGATATGCATACATGGGTTTCAGGATCCAGCAAAAAACAGATTTTTAAACAAGCAGAATCATAAAAGTTTCTACCCTTTTCATTTATTTTATAATAACATAAAGAAACAATTTATCTATTAGTCAACCCTTATAACAGTGTTTACTTGCTATCCAATCATCTTGTCTAACCACATCTGGATCCAATGCCAAAACCCCTGTGTTTTTTTACAAGACCACCATGTATGATAAAATGTGCCTGGTTCTTGGACATTTCCAGAAATTTGGTGATAGGTTTCTATACATTTTAGCAACCTTTCTGGGGGGAGATGCCACCCATAGAAAATCTTGTATAGGTTTTCTTTATATGATGTAGCCAACAGTATCTTCCTGTTTCATTCCCATAGTTCTTGCCATTTAAAATGGCTGTGGATTCTTAACCACTTGTTTGTTATGAATTTGATGTAAGCTTGGAACAGATGCTGGATGCAATCATAACAGTGATGATTGTTTTTAAGAGTTAATCAACTGTTCCTAATTGGGAACATAAATATTTTTGTTGTACCATCCATAAAGTGATTAAGGCCAGTGACAAAAAAAAAATAAGCTACTAATCTTTGATTTCTTTTTCTATCTGGATTTCAGAAGACAAAGAGCAAGAAATGCTGAGTATTTACTATTAATTAACTCCTTTTGTTTCACGTTTAATTGGAAGCTGTCTTATGAGCTTACAGATTCTTAATACTCAATTTCTTTTTCTTAAATTATCCAAGGAATTCTGGGCAAAATATGTAAGAACATAGAAAATACATGAGAGAGAAGTCTATAGGTTCCATTGTTAAAGAAGACATAATATTTTGCCAATGTATAAGTGATTCTAATGTCACTGAAATTTCTTTCTGATTCACATTTTAGTTTTCCTATTCAATTACCATAGTAGTGATTGAGCCCCCCCATCTTTCATACAATTGTCTCATACTTTGTCAGAAATCAAAATGATCATATTTGATTTTGGAAGTAGAACATTACTTTTCCTGGTATATCGTGGCCTGCTAAAATGTCTTGCAGAAATATCTGGGTACAAAATGCAGATATGAAATTGTTTTCTATTAGGTTATTTACTGATGTTCAGAAGTTAGTTATCCTACTCGTGTAAAGCAATGGTATGGTAATAATCTGATGACAACTGCACATCCTCCTTATTTGATATTTCCCCATTTTGTCACATTAAAACTTACAATTCAGCAACAACTTTTCAGGGTCTCTAAGAATTTTTGGAAGTTGAATCATGGCAACTGAACTTTTTTGTTTTTTGTTTGTTTGTTTGAAACATTTCTCTACTTATGCAAGTAGCTTCTTTAGTCTCTAACAATTGTATGCTTTGGTTGGCTGAATATGGCTCTGGACCACTAAGTTGGAAGACTTATTAACTGAGGAGCAGAATCATATTTATGATCTTCAGGCTAAGCTTTCCTGTTTATGGCTTACAAAAGCATGGTTTTAATGCTGCAGTAATTTGGAGACATAATGCCAAGTAATTTGAGTAACACATAATTTTGAATTAGAGTAAAGATATAAATTGATTTAAAATATTTAGGCTTCAGATGCATCAAAATGTAATGCAGAATTATAAATAGCAAATTAGGTTTAAACTATGAAATTGTAAAACCAACAAGGACACCATGTATTGTGTTGCATATCCATAATATGCAACAACTATTAATAATTTTCATTCTCAGCTTAAAAGAATACACACAAGTATGAACATTTGGGGATATTTTGCAAGGTGGTGTTCTGACCCAACCTGGTTCCAAGAGAGAAAACACAAGACAAAGGCAGAAGCCCCCACCTTTTAAGGTTTCATTCACAAATTCTGTTTCTTCACAGATAAAAGGCTGCTTCTAACTAATTAGCTCTGACAAGAAAGAGCCTTGCCAAGTTGTTCTTCAAGGCTGCCAAAACCCACAGATTAGAAATAGTTTACAAGAGTTTTCAAATGCTAACTATAATGTCCATGAGGCTGAGTTTCAGAGCATCTTTGCCTTCTGCAAAGAATGCTTCTTCAAACCTGGCTTTTATCCTCTTGAGAGAGGGGCCATTACCTTGCAGCCTTATCCTGAGTCACCCGTGCACCTGTAACTGCTCTCTCCTACGAGCAATCCTGCGCACATGGTGCCAGCCCCCACAATCTCTGAAGGCAGCCCCACAATTTCTGAAGGCAACAGTCCACTCCCTAATGGTCCTGGCCCCTCATCTGAGTCTTCGCTCTCCTTCACCGTCCAAACCTACTGCCAGCTAACTACAACAGGTGGTAGCTTGCAGGTAGCACAAAAAAGTGTATTTTATTAAACCTCTGTAAAATAAAAGAATGCCAGAATTCTTGTGTTGGAATATTTGTGTTCAAAACATCATTTTATAGAAAAAGTATCTTTGAAATTTCTTCTATTAAGGAATAATATGTACAACAATACGTATAGATATTTTTCTTTTTAACAGTTTGTGTACATTTTAATAGAAAAGAATAATAAAAGAATAATAATAAAAAAGTCTGATGTAGACTTTGCTTCACTCTGCACAGCCTATTTATATATGCCTACATTTGTAAAGGATAATTGTATGCGGCCTTGACATATTCTTTACATAGAATTTACATATGGAACATTTTACCTGCCCATAAGATGAGATGAGAACCTGAAAAGCCTTTCAGTCCTTTCTTGGGTATTAGACCAGTAGAATCAGTACTAATTTGATTTGGCAAGGCTCAAAGAAGGCATAATTCAATTCAAAAATGTGATTTCAAGATTCAAGAGCAAGCTGATTTGATCTGAACAATTTCCAGATTCAATTAAGAATAAAATGTCCATAGGTTATAATGGAGAAGCATCACAATGCCAGCAATTGGTTCATTTATTAGCAGAATGGAATAAAAATAGCAGGGGTGATTAGGCCAGTAATTTCTTCTAACAACTGGTTCTCCGAACTACTTAGAATGTTAACAACTGGTTCTAGCAAATAGGTGCGAACTGGTAGAATACCATCCCTGGTTATTCGTGATATGCTATGCTATGCTATGATGTGATATAATATATATAATATGTCATATAAGAGAGCCAGTTTGGTATAGTAGTTATAATGCTGACCTAAAAACCAGGAAACTGTGAGTTCTAGTCCTATGTTAGGCATAAAAGCCAGCTGGATCACTTTGGGCCAGTCTCTTTCAGCCCAACCCATCTCATGTGAGTTGCTTTGTGAGAAAAATAAGGGAAGGAAGTAGTGTCACTTCCTTGAGTTTTTATAAAGTAATGAAAGTGGGATAAAAGCAATTATAATATATTATAATATAGTTATACCAATTATAAATATTATACCTGTTTCTAATGGGGAGATTAATTGGTAGTTCAGTCATACTACTTTTTATAAGCAGAAAAAAAATCAACCCATTGTTCCTCAATTCTCATTCCCACAATGAATTCAGGGGATTTGGTGGTCAATGGTACTGAAGGCTCCTGAGACACACAACAAAATGTGGGCAGTTGTACTCCCTCTATCCTGATTCCCCTCCAATGATTGCCAATAAGACCTAACCACCACGGTTGTACACCACACCTAATCTTGAATCCTTATTTTAAAAAGTAACCAGGTAATCTGTTCCATCTAGGGCTCACTGTAACTGTAGTCCATCTACTTTCAGAATAATTTTCTCTTAAAAGGAAAGGTTGGTGACCAAAAAACATTTGATTAAAATAACTGAATGGAATGATAGTCCCTTAAAGAGGGGGATGCACTATTATTTCCTCAAATCAGCAGTATAAATTATAGAGGAAGATATAGACAAAAACTCAGACTTTAATAATAAATACAGCAGTGTGGGACTTTTTTGTAAATTTATGTAGAGTATACAGACAGGTGGGTGTTAAATTATTATTTTTTTTAAAAAAAAAATTAACACATGAAATTTTCATTCATCCTTATTTAAGCCTCTTGGTCATACATAGCAGATACTGATATAGCTTATTTTGCAAATATTCATTTTTACATTTGATGATCATGGCATATGTACTGTATACACCCAGAGAGAGACACCATAACCAACAATGTAGATACAAATATTACTGCAATTCATAGATACTAATCCTCTTATCACACCATAGAACATGAGCTTCTGTGCTTCAGTCAGCTGCTGTTTAGCTAGGTACAAGAAAAGCTGCTTTTATCAAAGAATTACAGAAAAGTTCAGCTTCAAACAGAAGGAAAGGAGAGAATTTAATCTTTGATAAACATAAAGCAGTCTTTAATTCAGTTCATGTCAGCACTTTGTATTACTATTGCTTACTGTTTCTGTTGCCATTGTTCATGCACTTATCACTGTACAACATACTAAGGATTAACCTAATATTATTTTGAATCATTTTAAAAATGCTTGTTGTCAGTCATGCTCTTTATATCTGAATAAGAACATATGCTTTTATGCTTCTCATCTCTGATTACCATCCCGACAAGGACCACCTCAAAGGAATGAATTCCAATAATTACAGAAGATTCTAAAATTCTAATAAAAGATAAGAATAACCAAAGAAAGGACAGATTAAATGTCTGTAGCTTTGGGGAAAATGTCAGAAGATAAAAAAGAAATATAAAATATAATGTCAGGGTTCCAAGTAATAGATCCATATCAAGCAAAACTCCAAGGCAAGTTGATCCCTCAAAGAATAGCTTAATTGGAAATATCATATTGGCACATATCTGGTGAAAACTGACTCTGAAAACTCCTGCGGTTTTCACCTAATTAAAACTAAAAAAAATCTGATTTCATAAAACAATCAGCTACATTGTCCAATCACGGTGTGGTCTGGCAACTGGGTAGCATCACTCTGCCTCCAACAAGGTGTGAGAATGTCCTTGGTTCCCAAGAAAAAATATTTTGTTTTGGTTACAGAATCTCCTCTATCTCAAATTCCCCCTCCCTATCCATCAGCTCCAGTGTGGCAACACTAAAGTGGTCAAAATGGCTTTGGTCAGATCAGCTTCAGGATTGACAGGCAACCCTTCCTCAAGTGAAAACAACTTTGAGAAGAAAGCACAAAGAGATTACTTACAAAGCAGTCTAACCAGGGGTAGGATGCTACCGGTTTGGTCTGGTAGCTCTGAAGAGCAGCAGACACTGAACTGGTTTGGTGCAATAACTTTTTGGTCATCTGTTTGGCCCACCCACCTGCCCGGGCTCTTGGCTGTCCTTTATTTCCTGCTTTTTCAATCTCAGCTGCTTTGTGCGGCACAGCTGAGGTTGAAAAAGCAGGAAAGAAGAGGATTTTCAAACACTGCGTACCTGCGTGCAGCGCTTGTCAGCCGTCTGGGCAGCATAGCTGATGCTTTTTTGCAATTGCGCAAAAATTGCGCATTTTGCAACATGCGCGCCTTGAATTCAAAAGAGTCATTAAACTATATGTACCATTAGTAATTCCTCCTCCCCGCCCCCCCCCAAAAAAAACAAATTACCCAAAACAATAAGGAAGCTTCAATGAAAAAAAATAGCTATGGTGAAAAAACAAAACTAGCTACATACCAAATTTTTAAAACCAATACCACTGCAAGCAACAGGAAAACCTCCTATGCACAAAATCCACCTGTGCCTTCTACAATTTTGTAAACACCAAACTTAAAGACTCAAGAACATCCCATCCCTAAAATGAGAAAGACTGTAGCGATGAAGCCATTAAGGCAAACCTCCTCAACACATTCAGTTCTTCAGTTCAGTCTTTGTAAACAGCAATGGTTCATGCCCCACATTTCCTAGTGATACCACAACTAACTGCAATGATCTACTATGTATTGATTTTCAGAATCAGATCCTTACCAAACCTATGGTCCTTAGCAATGGTTATCCTTATCTTCAAAAAAGGTAAAAATGGTAAACCCAGCCTGGTTGAAAACTACAGACCAATCTTACTGTGTTGCATCTTGTGCAAAGTCATGGAATCAATCATTAACCAATCAATTACCCTCCACCTAGAGTCAAACAACCTATTCTCCAAAAAACTATTTGGCTTCAGGAAGAAATTGTCCTATAATCTGCAACTCCTACACTGTAAAAACAAATGGACTACCCTACGCCAGGGCAAAGGAATAGATGCAATTTTCATAGACTTCTGCAAATCCTTTGATTCAATGGTACATGACAAACTACTGTTAATACTAAATTTTTACAGCATTTCTGGATCCCTTCACAAGTGGGTTACTTCGTTCCTGTCAAACAGTCAACAAATAGTAAAAATACAAAGTGCCCTTTCAAACCCTGCACCAGTTAACAATGGTGTCCCCAAAGCAGTGTTCTAGGACCCACACTCTTTATAGTCTACATAAATTACCTTTGCAATAATCTTATAAGCAACTGCGTCCTCTTCGCTGATGATGTAAAACTACTCAACACCACTGACAATGCAACCATCCTTCAAAGTGATCTTGATTATGTGTCTGAATAGTCAAACAATTGCAAATCTCGACCAACAAATGCTCTGTCCTACACATTGGTAAAAAAAAAAATCAGTACACCAAATACAAGCTAGGTGGATATTGTTAGGGTTTGGGAATTAACCCCTAGAAGAGTATTGCAGCAGTAGTCAAGCCAGGCAAGGGAAGGAGAGCGGAAGGGCCCCAGAGTATACACACACTGAACACAAACACTGTTTGTAGTTTAAATAGTTTTTAATCCAGTTAGAGTTTAAGCATTGTCATTCAGTCCATTAAGTCATTCACAGTATTTCCATCCAGTAAGACTCACTAGTATAGTCCAAGTTTAGAGTCCTTGCAATATCTTTATCAGCCGATAAAGATATCTTCTCCTCCTCCGGTTTCACTCTCCAGAGAAACAAACGCTGGATATTCAGCAATCAGTAGCAAACAATAACAGTTCAGTCACAGGCACTCACAGTCAGTAATCACAGTTAGTCACAGCAACACACAGTAAGTCGCAGCAGCACACAGTTACAGTTACAGTCAGTAACAGCCAGTAAGCTTTCCAGCTTCTAATGCTTCCTTATATTGTAACTTCTAACCGCACCCTTAATCGGCTAATTGCCTGCTGCATTTTGCTTAAAGTGATAAGCACTTAAACCATGATATCTAAGTTTTATATATTTATTCACCCAAACCATATTTGGTATCAATGTTATACCTAACATACTCCCCTTTTGGGTGAAATAAATATATAATACCTTTACAATCTAATCCCATATTTTTCACAACTCTCCTGGTGCTTACTGGCACCTTGGGCTTTAGTAAATTATCAGCTAAATTGTCCTCCGACATACAGTACTCTAGCTGAATCATCTTACTTCTTACAGATTGTCTCACGTTTAGGTATCTTAGATCTGTATGCTTGCTCCTTGTTTTTACTCCAATATTTGTGGCCATTTGAATTGCTGCCTGATTATCTTCATGAATAATTATAGGATAATCTACAGTTATACCTATATCAATTAACATTTGTTTATACATTATTAATTCTGTACATAACAATGATAAACAGGAGAATTCTGCCTCCATAGTAGACAAACTTATATGCTGTTGTCTTATTGACTTCCAGCCTATTAATGTATTACCCAGCATTATGGCTGTTCCTGAAGTCGATTTTCTAGTGTCTCTTTCTGATGCAAAGCTAGCATCTGCATAAGCACTCAGGATTAAATCACCCTTTGGTTCTAAATACAATGAATAATTCATTGTCTTTTTAAGATATCTTAATATCCTCTTAGCTGCATTCCAGTGTCTTTCACATGGTGCAGAATTGAATCTAGCCAACTGATTCACACAGTACGATATATCTGGTCTAGACCAATTACTAATATAACTCAAACTACCAATTAAAGATTGATAAATCACCTTATCAAACTCAGGGCTTTGTACATCAGTGTTGCTAAACTCCTGACTCATTGGAGTCTTAGCTGGCTTACAAAGCTCCATCTTGTAATCTTTTAGTAATTTGCTTATCTTATCTTCCTGAGATATCTTAAAACCTTTCCGTGTTTTCTTTATATTCAAACCGAGATACTTCTTTATCTCCCCTAATTGCTTGATCTTTATTCTCTTTCCTAATGATGCTATTATTTTATTTGCTTCATCATTAGTTTCAGTTATCAATGCAATATCATCTGTGAATAGTAATAATAATGATACTTTCCCATTTGTCTCCCTCTTAAACAGACATGGATCGGCTAAACCAGCTTTAAATCCTATATTGTCTAGTTCCTTTACAATATACTGGTTCCATTCATAGCCTGATTGTTTAAGACCATAGAGGCTTTTCTTTAACAACCAACAATCATTATTATCCTTATTTTCACTTTTAATACCAACAGGTTTTTCATATAAATAATATGTTTTAATGGGGCGTGCAAGTAAGCAGTTTCCACATCTAGATGGTTAACTATATAGTTTTTACTAGCTGCCCACACTAAAGCTGCCCTCAAGGTTGCTGCCTTAAGACTAGGTGCAAACACCTCATCGTAGTCATTGGCATTCTGCCTAAAACCTTGGGCTACTAACCTTGCCTTATGGATTAAATTACCATCTTTATCTATTTTTACCTTAAATATCCATTTGCAGCCAATGGATTTCTTTCCTACAGGTAATTTGGCATTTTCATACACCTTCATATCACTTAATGAATTCAGTTCCTTATTCATTGCTGCATACCATTTTTCTTTTTCCTTAGTAGGATACTTTTTAATTTCTTCAACAGAATTAGGAACTTGATTAATCTGGCACACTGTGTTAGCCTGGTACCTATCAGGCGGTCTAGATATACGTGTAGTTCTTCTGGGAATTACAGGGCTTACAGGAGGACTTTGTTGAACTACTACCTGTTCATCTTCCTCATCCTGTTCAGCTATTGAATCTGTTTCTTCCTTTATGGGCACTATTTCTTCCTGTATTTGTCTCTTTACTTTATTTTTAAAGTTACAGGGATAACTAATGGGATTTCTATAGGATTCAATAATTACATCTTTATTGACATCCTGTTCTAATTTCTCCCATCCTTCATGTTCTAGAAATTGGGCACTAGCACTACATAACACTTTAGATGTGCCTTTCTCCCAAAATCTATATGCCCTATGGTTTGCCTGATAACCAACGAAGAAAAATCTTTTAGCTCTATGTTGCCCTTTTTTCTGAGTTGTGCAGGAATATGCACCCATGCTGGTGCACCAAATGTGTGCAGGTAACTTAGATCAGGTTTCCTGCCATGCCACCTGGTGAATGGTATTTCACCTGTTGTTGTATTAACAACGTTGTTCAATATGTTATTAGCACACATTGTAGCTTCCCCCACAAAGAATCAGGTAACCCAGAATCATTTAACATTGTTCTAACCATTGCCTGTAGTGTTTGGCCTCTTCTTTCAATAAAAGCATTATGTTCTGGCCTGTATGGAGCAGACTTCTTATGCTCTATTCCAGCTACTTTAAGTCTGTTCTGGAATTTGTTATTAACAAATTCCGTGCCATTATCTGTCACCAGGGTTATCAATTGTCGTTTAGACTTTCTTTCAGCAAACCTAAGCCAATTGAAAAAATGTTGATATGTTTCAGTTTTGCTTTTCATTAAATAGCAAAACCCATATCTAGAATAATGGTCCATAATGCTCAGTATATATCTAGCACCCCCATACTGGGTTTCTTTGGACCTATTATGTCTGCAAATACTATTTCTAAAGGTTCTTTTGTTTTGAAACCATTTAGCCTATTTGCAGGCAATACTTTGCTCTTATCTTCACAGCAAACATTACAACGCAAATATTTATCACAAGGTTTTAACCTTATTCCTTCAGATAACTCAACTGTACGTTTTAGCATTTTAAAATTTACATGCCCCAAACGCCTATGCAATAAATGGATACATTCTTCATGAGGTTTTATATTATTAAATACAGTTTGAGCCTCCCCTTTCTTACTATTATCTAAGACATATAATGTTCCATTTAAAGCTGCAGTTACCCTTTTGTTATCTTTTTCAATTATGCAATTATTATCTTTAAAAGTAATTACATAACCTAATTTATCTAATACCCTTACTGAAAGCAAATTAAACTTTAGTTGCGGTACATACAACATTTTTATATCCTGGTTTATGTACGGACAACGTGCAAAACCTTGACCTTTCGCTTTCAGGTTCCAGCCATTGGCAAGAGATATATGTTGAGAACTTGTAGACATTTTTATAAATTTTGTCTTATCTCTTGTGATGCAGTGGGATGCGCCACTGTCAACCACCCATAAATTATTCTTCACATCAGAGTTGCTAAACGTGGCTAGTTCAAATGCTTTCTTTGGCTTTTTTACATTCTGGCTTTTTCTCTTTTGCAGAATCTTGCCAAATGTCCTCTGCCTCCACAATTAAAACACTTTTTAATTGTGTATGCCGTTGAAGATAAATTCTCTTCTTCCGGTGCTTTACTTTGCTTTGCTGGTTTCTATCAAGCTTTGAAGATAATTTCTCTTCTTTCTTATCTTCTCTCAGCTCGTTACGCTCACGCCTTCTTCTGGCTTCTTCTAGTAGCCTGCCTGTAATCTCAGTTAATGAGAGTCTTTCTTTTGGCAATACCTCCAACGAAGTCACATAGTCATCATAGCTTTGATCTAATGAAGATAATATTATGTAGACTTGTTGCAGTTCATTAAATATAAGCTCTTTTTCTTGCAAATCTTGAAAAATGCTCTTCATACAGTTTAAATGAACTAACATATCTCCATTCCTCTGAAGATGCGTTCGAAAAAGCTTCCGTGTAAGATTTATATGTGCTCCTACACTGTCCCGAACATAAATCTTCCTGAGGTTCTCCCAGCAGTTTGCAGCATTTTCTTCTCCACGAATATGGACAAGCTGCTGATCACAGAGAGTCAGTCCTATGATGCATAAAGCCTGCTCATTCTTCAGTTTAAAGTCTTGTAACTTTTCGTTATCATCATCATCAGCAGGATCCCATCTACTCACATCTGGTGGGTTTGCTATAATGTCCCACAAACCTTCTCTGCGTAGAAGTAAACTACATTTCATTGACCATGAAACATAGTTTGTTCCATCCAGCCTGGATATCATGGACAGTTGTGACAAATTTACTTGTGCCATTACTCTTCAGATATTTTGACTATTTTAAACTAATTAAAACAGTTTGTTTTTACAGTAATGTGCAACTCACACCAACTCTCTCTGCTATATCCTGGTTAGTTAGACTATGCTGCTGGGCCCATAACCAATGTTAGGTTTTGGGAATTAACCCCTAGAAGAGTATTGCAGCAGTAGTCAAGCCAGGCAAGGGAAGGAGAGCGGAAGGGCCCCAGAGTATACACACACTGAACACAAACACTGTTTGTAGTTTAAATAGTTTTTAATCCAGTTAGAGTTTAAGCATTGTCATTCAGTCCATTAAGTCATTCACAGTATTTCCATCCAGTAAGACTCACTAGTATAGTCCAAGTTTAGAGTCCTTGCAATATCTTTATCAGCCGATAAAGATATCTTCTCCTCCTCCGGTTTCACTCTCCAGAGAAACAAACGCTGGATATTCAGCAATCAGTAGCAAACAATAACAGTTCAGTCACAGGCACTCACAGTCAGTAATCACAGTTAGTCACAGCAACACACAGTAAGTCGCAGCAGCACACAGTTACAGTTACAGTCAGTAACAGCCAGTAAGCTTTCCAGCTTCTAATGCTTCCTTATATTGTAACTTCTAACCGCACCCTTAATCGGCTAATTGCCTGCTGCATTTTGCTTAAAGTGATAAGCACTTAAACCATGATATCTAAGTTTTATATATTTATTCACCCAAACCATATTTGGTATCAATGTTATACCTAACAGATATGACCCCGTTGATGACTCTCAGTCTGTCAAGGACCTTGGAGTACTCATATCAAACAAGCTATGCACCAGAGCTCACTGCAACAGCATTGCCTAAAAGGCATTAAGAATTGTTAACCTAATTTTGTGAAGCTTCTTTTCCAGTAACATTGAACTGCAAACCAGGGCATCAAAAATTAAGTGAAACCACACAATGTTTAAAATTTACATTAAATTATAATTTTAAAGAAATTTTTAATAAAACTATATACCATTGGTATTTAAAATCTGATAAATTGTCAAAGATGTATAAAGGAATTTCAAATGTATGTTGGAAATGTAAATATAAAGAAGGACCTTTTTACCATTTTTGGTGGACTTGTGATAAAGCTGGGGTTGAGTCATATTTTAATGTAGAAGATTCTTAAGGTGAATATAATACGCTTAATAAAATTATTAATAAAAATGATAGGAAAAAATCAATAAACCAAATGGCTTGGTGGAGCATCAAGAAGCAAAGTTTTTGTTCAGCTAAAGAGCTGCATGAGGTATCTGCTGTTCTAAACAATATTCATGAGCATAAAAGGAAATGTAATGAATGCAATGTTTTTATATTACTGCCCAATTTTCAACTCCCAAATTATATGTCAAAAGGAATTCACTTGTATATAAGTATCCATACTTTTCAAAATTTCGCAATGTCATCCACAATTCAATGCACAAACATATTTATGTTTATATTGAGAAACTGCACAGCAGTTTATAAAAAAGGGTGCATAGATACAAAAATGTGCTATACTAAAAAGGTTTATAAAATCTGCAATCACATAAAGTAGGAAATGAAATATACAATTGTACTGTATATATTGGAAAATGAAAGTGTGCTTATATGTAACAGGACAAAATGTGCAGAAAAAGGTATATGCATTTTTGTCCAGCTCATTTTGTGAAATTAGCAAATTGTTGCAGAAATAGGCTTAAATAAACTTACACTTAAGAAAATGGGGAATTAGATGAAACTCAGAAGGAAAGGTTTTTTTTTTTAACATTTAAAATTAATTTTAAAAAATGTTGAAATCATTATTTATCAAATATATGCTGCCCATCTCACCAAAGGCAATAAAGGATAAGTAATCAAATCTTCATAAGCTCTTGGCATTCCTATGTGAGATTTTGCAAGATTTATTTGTGTGTGTGCGTGTGTGTGTGCACGTGTGTGCATGTGTGTGTGTGTGTGTGATCCAAATCTTTTGGAATTAGTATAATATTTGCTTCCCTCCAAGTCTTTGATATCTTAGCTTTTGTCAGTGCTTCATGGTAAACTTCTAACATTCGTGTACTTAATACATCTTGTAGATATTTATAAAGTTCTGCCGGCAATCAATCTGGCCCTGGTGTTTTGTCTTTCTTTTCTCTTTTAATCGCCTCTGTCAATTCCATCATTCTTATTTTTTCATTTAACATAGTTTTCACCATTTCAGATACCTTTAGTAATTCTGCTTTTCCCAAATATTGAAATATTTTTTCATCTGACACTTTTTCTTGGTCATATAATTTTCTGTAAAACTCCTGAATTATTTCTTTTTACTCTCATTTTGATACTGTAAGTCTCCCTTCTCATGTTGCAATTTTCTTATCAGTTTCTTCTCTTTCTCCTTTTTTCAACTTATAGGCTTCTCGGTTTATTGGCATTTTTAAAAAAGTTTTGTTTTTTTCATTTAATTTGTTGTGCCAGTTCGTCTTTTTCCATTAAATTAAATTTATATTTTATTATTTCCATTTGGGTTTTTAAATTTCTTTTCTGCGGTTCTTTTTGTAGATCAGCTTCAAGTCTTTTATACTCTTGTTCTATCTAGTGTCTGTTGGTATTGTTTCTTCCTCTTATTTTTTCTCGTTGTATATGGCTAATCCCCTAACATATGCTCGCTAACATATGCATTTTGTAATGACATCTCTTCTTGGAAGAAAAATTCCATTTCTTTTTCTATTGTTTTAATACATTCTTTATCTTTTAATATTGATTGATTCAGCATCCATCTCATCTTTTTCTTTTGTCCCTTTCAACTCACTTTTATTGGGTCATGATCAGCCCATAAATTCATTTCTATCTCTATACCTTGCACATTTATGCTCAATTCCTGGACATTCATATCATATTTTGTAAGATTTCTATGTATTCTTGTAAATTCTTGTGATCTTTCCATGCTCAGAGTAAAAAGATGGAAACCATGTAAGATGTGTCATGATTTTGGGTCAGAAAATGAGAACTGCTAAGGGTATTTTGCAAAAACTCACAAAGAAGGACTGTCTGGACAAGGAAAGATTACCAGCCTCTACAAAGTTCAACATATTTTCCAATCCTTTCAGTTTAATTATATACTCCTTTAATCCTTATTATCCCAGTTAAAAATCAATACAACTTTACCCTCTTTAAAAGAAAAAAGAAAACCTGTGTGCTGTTGGAAAACAAATTAAAATTAAATAATTTCCTATGATGAGTTATGCTTAGGGAAGTTGATAAAGAAAATATATTGTTATAGTAATAGTAATATTGTCCATCAGTCAATAAAAGCACCCTGGAAAGTTAAAAAGCCAAATGAATATATAAGTCTTTTCTTAAATTCAATATTAATGTGTATAAAATATTAGGGCTTAAGCTGAAATTGGTTTTTGTTGAGCATATTTTTTCCCTGTTTATCAGCAGCCTTGCATTCTTACTCCTGGTAAATTCATTTATTTGCTGTAATGTCTGTTTTACTTGCCAGCATTTTCCATCATCCTCTACATTATGTTCGGTGTCATACATATGGGTCTAGGTTCATAGAATATTTATTTAGCTCTAGGTTTGAAATAATACACAAGGGTTAATGTTATTCCTTAGAGTTTTGAAACTGTATAAGAGTTGACCAAAAGAAGAATCCATCCTTCACAAACTCTTCTTTCCTGCTTTATGCCGTTAATGGGTTTTTATGGCCTTGACAAGTCTGTCACAAAGTAATAGTTCGTGAACTAGGAACTAACATTGCAAGATATAAAATGTATTACTTTATTCATTTATTGCTTTAAGATTTCAAGGTACAGTGCACAGATATAGAGGTGGGATTATGATTATGTGCCATCAAACATGTCAATTCTTAGTGAATAGACTAGTGAAAGATTTTCTTAAAGATAATCTAGAGAAAATAACCAATATACTCCTTTATATCTTCCAGCACTGTACCCGTTACCAATGTAATTGAATCCATCTGGTCATTATCCTTGTTTGTTTTCTTACACCTTTCCTTTGTTTTTTATTCACCTGATTAAAAAGATGTAAAGGTTTACCCTGTTCAATCATGACTGAATGAAGGGGGCTCATCTCAATTCTCAGCCAAGGGAGCCTGCATAGGCATAGACTTCTCTGAAGGACTATACCTAATTAAGATGGATCCAAACTATGTAAATTGGAACCTGGTCATTTGTGCCTTGAGTGTTTGCTTGGTTTGTTGATCCATTTGTTTGTTTTCTTAGCCATCCATACTATTCTCAGGAATCTTCCTTGAGTCTTTCCCTTGCCCTTAATAATGCTATTGATGAAAATAATTTTGGAATTAAAGCTAATACAATCTGAATAGAAGTCAGCATTCTGATGTAACTGAAAAAAAGAATATGAAAGTTTAGATTGCATGAATAGAAATATATTTTTCAAACAATGGGAAATAATCTAAACAGTAATCTGTGGGCACTATACTCTAAAATAGAGTCAGAAAAAAATGGAAAATGTGAAATAAAGATAAGATAATATATAGATTGAAGAAATTGATAAATTTAGTCCTGGGAGAAGATGAATGAAAAAAGATATGATAGTTCTCCCAAAGCACAAAAAATAGTATCTCTATTTCTATATCTTTCCAGATGATATTATTTTACATAACTGATTTAAACTTAAGAAAAGCCAATTCCATATATAACTTAATGAAAGATCTTAGTGCTAAGACCCTTCAGGTGTCTTAGCAAGGTGGTAGTATTTCCTTTCATAGGATTTCAAGTAGAACATGCAGAGTTATTGAGAGTAATTTAATTTTGATCCCTGTAGACATCAGGGTAGAACATAGTCCTTACGGCCTTTTACATATTTAACATTGTAATTCCATGTTTCAGACCAACAGGCTTTGATGTCCAATTCAAATTATATATAATAATTTATAATATGGAGTTGAATAGAGCATTAGTTCCTAAGCTTGAAGATAGTCCACTGATTTAATGGGCCATTGCTGCATCAACTGTAAGATAAAGACCTTAGCAATTATCAGCTAGTAGAGAACAGGAGAACAGGAAATCCAGGATGAAATGATTCTACAGAGCAGCAACTACCTAGGAAGGCACTGCAGCTAATTGAAATTGAAACTGATAGGCAGCAATATAAATTAAATAAATAAACAAACAAACAAACAAACAAACAAAGCACTGGAGGATGGTGTCTCTTTTTAAGTAGATTATTTTACCTTTTTTGGTTTTTTAAAATATACATAACAACAACTGACAATACAATGATAACCTTAATATAAAAATATAAAAATAAAATATTAAGCTTAAGGTAGGCATTTTTATTCTATAACAAAATGATTTAATGAACTTTGCAATGGCTTATCAGTGTTAAATTCAGCTCTAGATGAACAATAAAGCTACCCTCAGTTTATGATTAGCATTTTAGAAACTGTAGTTAATATTCATATTTAATTATATTTAAAGGTTTCAGTTACCTAAGACATTAGTTTTAATAATCTCTAGTTTAATGTGTGTGTGTATGTGTGTGTGTGTGTGTGTGTGTGTGTGTGTATACTTCTTTACCAAATTAATATAATTAATTATGCTTTTATAATACAATAGCAGTCCCTCTCTCTCCCTCTCTGTCTCACACACAGGCAGTTTGTATCAGGGAATAACATATTTGAAGTAATCTGTTTCCACACTCCGCAATAAATTTCAGGAAAAAACATTGTCTTATAGGTACAAGAATTATATAAAGTATTTTGTACCTTAATTTCATTGTTGTCAGATTTCCTGTTTCTTCATTTATCGAATCATTCATAGAACAAAGAGGATTGGAAGAAGTGAGGTAGTTCAGAAGTCATCTTACAGTTGTCTCCATGTTGTTGCTTTTTCTCTTGAAAAGCACCAAAAATATCGTTTGGCTGCTCCATGTTTTGTCAGTTTCTCACACAACTGTGAGACAAAACTTTACTGATATTTCATCTAACTTTTGTCTCCATTATGTTGACATCTCTCTCCCAACCCTGGCACTTACCTGATTATTTCTGTGATCTCAATCGTGTTCTATTTTCTTGTATGCTTTTTGTAATCTTTTGTCTTACCCTTGCTTTAGCTATTTCAAAGGTTTGAGCTTCCATTCACACATCAAATCGTATAATGCCTCTCTTAGGATGAATATACATAAATTGCTCACATTAACAATGCTATTGAGGAAATGAAATCTGCACAATGAGACGGATTATATATACGCAGGTCAACATGCTTCTGAGATAGTGAAATATAACTCATGAAAATTTATGTCATAATAAATTTGTAAGCCTTTTAAAAGCACGCGTTACTTCTGTCGGTTCATGATTAGACTATACGGATCATCCCAAACAATAAAAATCAAACTCTGAAATCTTCCATATGTTTGTTGTCAATTCAAATTGATTAAATTTTTTTCACATATTGGAAATATTTATATAATTTTGTCTGGAAGTACAAAATAATTTCAATGTAATTGAAATTATAATGATAATTATAATCACAATCAGCACGTCAATGTCTACTATGATTAGACTATTTTCATACTGCTGATATTCTATGATATTCTATATTACTTGTTTTTATCCTATTTTACAGTTGTGGTAGATCATGTCAATTGGTGACAGTGAATAGAATTTTGCTTTGTTGTCCTTATTCTTTCTATTATTGTCTTTAAAGTAAAAGGAGCAAAAAAACAGATTTGAACTACATAAGTATTCCCCTAAATATGTACTTCGCAAGAAAATAAATATTGGTATTAAATTATAAATCGTTGTCCATAATTTTATTTGAAATGCATCGATAGCTAAAATTTGCAAAAAAAAAATTATGCTTATAAAATGAGTTTACAAGACTGAATAGGTAGGTAGGTAGGTAGGTAGAGAGATATAGAAAGATATACTAGTCATAAAATAAAACTTTTATTATTCCAATGAGACAATGTGTTTTCCTTCCTTCCTTCCTTCTCCCTCCCTCCTTCCCTCCCTCCCCCTTTCTTTCCTTTCTTCCTTCCTTCCTTCTCCCATCACTTCATATTATATGTCTATTTATTTAGTTGTGAACTGATTGATTGGGAAATAAGTGGTTGTCTGTTTGGCAATGTAAATAATGAAACTTTATTAATGATTTGTGTGACATGTTTAACAATGCTAATTTTCCAAACTGTTCTGTCTAATTCACATGGCTTTCTAGAAAGCTATAAACTAGAAAGGTTGGTGGGAAGCTAAAATGAAAGAATACAGGAGCACTGAATTTAGAAGCATCAATGGAGTGCCACCTAGTGGAAAACAATAAAATTAATTTGAAACAGAACACAATTCTCTGTAAAGGACACCACTTTTAAATGTTTGCATTGTTGTTGTTTTTTTAAGTACAGTAGCAAAGGTTTATCTTCCACATGAAACATTTAATCAAGTAACTGAGAACTGCATAGCCTTTAGCCGCATTGCCAACAAAACAAAGACAAGAAAATTTATACCTTCTGGCTCCCTCAGTAGTTTTAAAAATTATATTCAGGAAGTTTTACTGACTTCTGTACTACAAAATGGCAATTTTATTTGTTGATTTCAATGTAAATAGTGCTTATAATAATAGATATTGTCAAATATTGAATCACACCAATGACTTTATTTAATTAATTATTCTGCATATCAGGTGAAATTTTAAACTAAACAAAAAGATGACATCAGCAACAGTGTCAGCCAGACAAAACAATTGTCAGCCAGAAAATTCATTTGATTAATGATATTAATATAAGATACATAAGTAGAAAAAAATTATATGTCGGTGTAATTGATTTTCCTTTAAACATGAGACTTTTTTTCTGACTGGAATGGGTAAAATGTAGTGACTTAATGTTGTCTTGAAAGATATTTGGAAATGCTCAGTATTTATAAGGTAATAATCATATCATATAAAATTGTTTATCCTCTCTGACATGATCACATTTTTGCATTTTTAAAGTTTGTTTCAGCTGAATAGAAACAAAAACTTAGGTTCTAAAAGAATACATACAATAATTCTTTTAATGCAAAACTTTTTTTGCATGAAAAACAGATTACAAGAGGCTTTTAATGCAAAACTTTTTTTGCATGAAAAACAGATTACAAGAGGCCACTAAAGAAAAAGAAACATTCATTCATTCATTATTTCCATAGTCTTCCATCTCAAGCAAGTGATTCTGAGTGGTGAACAATCATGAATCAATTAAAAACAATTACATACGCTAGAGAACTTGATCAAGTTAAAATAAGCTGTGATATGTAAAGACAATTGCTTGTTTTAGTAATTTGTTTAATAACCAATTTCCAGCAAAATTTAGTCCTTTATACATGTACTTGTTTTCTCAAGAAGACAGTGAACAACACAGATTTCATCATATGCAAGTTGTACTCTAGCTTATGAGGAACCAAAGATTAATTTTAAAAAGTTAATTCTGCCCTTTAATCCAAACAAAGAGATTAAGAGTAACCATCAATAATCTTTAGGCAGAGGGTTTAAAGGAAACATCATATATGAAAAGATTAGAACTACAGAAATAATTGTGTCTAAAACTTCTGCTTTATTTCCATAGTGAAGACAAAATGAACAGTAATGGACTTATAAAAAGTTGGAAACAGCTCTCTTTCTCTCTCTCTTATAATACAAATATGGCAGTTTCTTTTAAGAGCTTGTATTAGGGAGGGAGGGAGGGGGAGGGAGGGAGAGAGAATTAAGATGCATGTTAAAAATTATTTTTTTAACAAAAGAAAATATCACGATTTATAGATAAACAAACTATAGTGGCTCAGAAGTCCCAGCTTCACCTCCCAAGGTTATTTGGTGAGTAAATAGCTTCTGAGTTTGGGAATTGGGGTGGGTTATGGGGATGGGGTTGTTATTCACGGGCCAAAGCATCATGGATGTGACAGGCATGGGCAGATATGGTGGGACACAAGAAGTGGGCTGCACTCAGGGACTGTGCAATCATTATTTTGTAATGGTTCTTCATACCAGCCTCATACCAGATCTCAATCCGGATAGCCTATCAGTGGCTCTTCAGTGGCCTGGATTTCTAATGGCTGCTACTGAATGCCAGGTTTGTCTGAAATAAGGCACCCCTATCTGTGATTTAATTATGGATGAAAAGGCCATATCTCTAACCTTGAAAAATTAAGCAATGCCATGAATGTCTTATTCTAATGTCTGGAAACTGTGAAGATGCATGGGGACTAATAGGCTTTATCTAAAACCTGAAAAGACTGAGTGGTTTTGATTTGTGGGGGTGGGAGCCCATACCAGCTTTGGTCCCGGAACATTGCCGTACCCCACACAAACCTGCAATCTGGGAGTCCTCTTAGATTCACTACTCCTGCTCAGTGAGCAAATGGCAATAATGGCTAGAAGAGCCTTTGCACAGGTCCATCTTATATTTCCATATGTATCCATTTACAGTCATTCGTGCCTTACTCTTCTCCAAGTTGTATTACTGCAATTTGTACACAGGGACACGCTTATAAAAAAAACTATTACAAAAGTTCTAAATGCACTACATGCTCAAACTACTGTTGCTTTTAATGGACCACTTTATTTCATCTGACTTCCCTCATAAACCCGAGGTTATATCGTCTTAATTATTCCACTGTGAGAGGTAAATATTTTATGAACAGCTATAATAAAATATTGATTATAATTTTGCTATTAATACATATTATTCTGTTTCCCTAGCTTCTAATAAATTAGCTTAATCAATCAGTTATCTTTTTCAGAGGAATGAAGGAGAAATTCAACAGAACATATAAATTGTCCAGTTTTTTCATCAGTTTTATTTCTATTAATTGCAACCCATTTCTGAAATTGTTGAGCATTTTTCCTTGTCTCAGATACTTGGAAAGAAAAAACTTGAATTTTAAACTGCTCTTTTACCTCCTAAATCCTAATTAGTCTATCCTTTAAAAGTAAACTGGCTGACATATTTTAAAATGTATTTAAAATGGGTAGTAAAAGTTCTTTTTTATATAATTCAGCTACCATAATGAATACTTTGGTCAATGTAATCAATTGACAGTGTGTATGAAAAGTACAATTGCAACCAGATTTCAATTTCTACTTTCATATACTGATCCTCAAAACTGTAATTCCTTGCTTTCCTTTGGTAAAAGGAATTTAGTATGGGGTAAATAAACATTTTGGCTTCCAAAATGTTAATTTTCAGAGGTAAATAAGAGCTAGCCTTGAATACATTGGATTCATGACTCCTTCATTACATCATGGCCCAAAACCATATCTTTATTTTTATTTGGAATAAGTATTTTACTTTCTTTTGAAACAGAAAGTAAAGTTTATTTGTTCCTTAAGCAAACAAACAAGCCCACTGGTAAATGGATTTATTTTCCTATTCTTAGGGCCCAGCCTAAGGAAGAAAGAATTCGGGAAGAAGTGGTGATCTATTCCCCTATTGATTTTAGGTTTTCTTTGTTTCAGTTGTGTTTGGGCTCTTAGAATTCCAATTCCCTGCAGCTTTCTCAATTTTAGAAGTCTCAGATCACCTTATGTTGAAGTTCTAGAATATAGAATGAAACAAACACTCCTGATGACCATCCACGGTATTTCATATTCAATTAATATTATTTGAAAGCAAAGACAGATACCAGAAAGATGTATCTAGAAGAAAAGATGCAGAGTCAAATAGATAAATATGAGGGAGGGCAATATTTGTGAAAATGCAAGATGGGAAAAAATTTGAATTTGATTTTACTGAAGGAAAATCATTTTGCCCTACATATTGAACTTGTACTTTAATTCATATTCTATGTGTATCAAATGACACCTGGGTGTGTATAAGGACAACTAATAATAGGGAGATGATTTGAATCATTGACTTCAGTTCTTCTGTCAGCAGTAAAGGTGATTGCTGGTTAACATCATATATTATAGGCCACAGCCTCATAAGTACTTTAATTCTACTTGTAATAACTATGAATTATAGCTGTTAATACGTAATATTCTTTGACATGATTGGCCAAAGCCTAATTATTGTTCTGGCTGACTAAAGGTCCACATAAATTACATGTCAATTACTTTGAGCATATCTTTTGCTTCAAATCCAACATTTTTCAGGTGACTGAGCAGCTAGGGAAATTGCTGTTTAGAGTATGCTAAGTCCACAAGTAGAATTTCTTCCCTGTGGTGCTTCTGGTTTCTTTTATTTGCGCTTTATTATCTAAAAAAAATTAGGTAAACATGCTCTAAAGAAAATAGGGGAGAACTATAATAACTAAAGCATCAAATCCTTTATTATTGTCCATAGGTAACTCTCCCTAAAGGCGTTATGGCTTGGGAAGTAGAATGGAAATGCTTAAGATCACAAATCTCAGAAATTTCAAAAGATACAATTAAGCAACATGTATGGTTAACAAACCATATAAACTACAATTTGATAAAATAATCTCCCTTTTATGATCCTTAATTTGACGTAGAGTCAGGGTGACTGGATGGAGCTGAATGTTTACTGGCCAGATGCCCTTCCTGATGCCACATGGAGTTACTCAACATATTTTTTTTCTTCATTGCTCTAAGAGAAAAACCTCTGCCATTTCCTAGGATTGAACTGTCAACCTTCTGAGAGGGAGATGAGGTCTTCACCATTAGATCACTCCATAGAGTACAGTTCAATGACTTGTTATAATGTATTATTTTATATACCGTACATCTTTTTCTGTAATAGAATGAGCTTATGTAAGGAAAATAAAGAAGACTTGGAATATTATACAGTTTGGAGAAAATGGTATCAGTGGATAAACAACAGGAATCAGAAATGTACAGATTAGAAATAGATAAGTATATACATAGGAGAAATTAGGAATGTATTTAAATGTATTTGAAAAACAAATTGATACATTTGTACTGATTGAGTTTCATACAAAGTTATTTTTTTAATTTATTTGTATAAATAAATTCCATGTTTTAAAGTTTCAATAAAGGGTGTGGGTTTTTTTGGGAAAAAAAGAATGATCTTATGTATTGTGGCATTTTATTTTTCTATTGTCAGACTCTTCCAATAATAATGTGATAAAATCAGATAATTTTGATTCTTTAAAACTGATAGAATATTGGGAGAATTGTATCATAGTAACGCAAAGACCATGATAAAATATTTTAAATATAATCAAAAGTATAAATGATGTAAAACTTATACATCATGGTTTTATAGGACTACTTGTCTTTGGAAACATGGAGCAGGGTGGGAATATTCAGTATAACAAAGAATTATAAAAGTTTTGTGGAATATGGGATGAGCTCAGAGGCCTGTGCAGATTGCTTCTCACTGCAAATGAAAAAGTAATCAAGCTTGTAGTATTTTTAATCATATAAGCTTATCTTTAAAATCATTTAAAGAAATGTTGCAAGTACCTAGCTCTATTTTCCCACATTTATGTTGAAAGAACTTGGGAATTTATTCATACCTCTTCAGGCTCTACAATCCTGCCATAAACATTTACCAGCAAGTGAAAGAACAATGTATTTGCTGTCATGTGTGAATAGCACACATCCACGCAAAGGGTAACATCAGTAAATTCAGATCACCTGACCTATTGATTGAATACCAGACAGTGGAGGTAGTGGTAGTACTACAAATTAGTTTGTATACTGCTGCAGCCCTCATCTAATATCTAAGTAGAGTGGAGAACTTTTACAAGCTCTGTATCAGATGGCTTAATGGGTTCTTGGGATAACCAAACAAGTTCGGATAAAACTTTGTTTTACACATATGGAAAAATCTGGGATACTTTTTCAGTCATGTAATCGGCGTTTTAGCTCAGTCGACATACAGTATAAAACAGCTCTGTCTTCTTCCAGTTTCCTCATACAGCTTAACTTCAGCTGTAATGAATTTGGTAAAACAATACATTGATTTGTTGCTTACTTTGGCATGTCTTGCTGTTTGTAAGAAACTTTCTACAGTATATGTGAAGTTATCTATTTCATACCATTATTTCTTACGCTTAAATTTATCATCTCCAGGAACATCTTTCTGTCTGGAAATCACATGTCAAATTGGCAGTCTGTAATTATCTCGTTATCTAAAACTGATAATGAATTCATTGTGGTTCTGACATGCTAATATTTTACTTGTAACATAGCATAAATGTAAGGTGCTGATATACATACTAGATTAAACTTTAAAAAGAGTTCTTTTTTCAAATAGGAAGTTTGTTGGATCACATATAACCTGTACTGTGTAGATACTCTACCAAGAACTAAGCCCTACTGAATTCAAATGACTTACCTATAGCAACATTATTTCATTTTTAGAGCCCCAAAATGGATTACTTCTTGAAACCGTTCAATAAATTGACTAGGAAATTATTGAGAACAAGTAAATATATATATACATAACTGTGACACTTCAAAGAATATTCTATTCTGTTTTTTTAAAGATATTGTTATCCTGACTGAACTTTGATCCTTGTCTCTTTAGGCCAGTATCCACATTACAATAATTTAATAATATGACTGATATGAGACATAATAAGAAAATTGTACCTTATTGCAAGTAAAGTAGTTTTCACTTTCAATTTGATTTAACATTATCAGCCACTGTGATAATTTATCATACTTTTTACTAATTCATTTGTGTCTGTAAGGACAAAGCTATAAAGAAAATGAAATCATCTTAATGTGTAATAATAATATACAATTTTAAAAGAATGAGTATTGATTTTAATTAAAGTAACAATGACAATCAAAAATTGGAAGTGTATGTTTGCATTGTTTCTATTTTAATAATTTTATTAAAAAGTAAAAGTGAAATAAAATTAATACAGACTAGTAACAAAGGGTGCAGAAAAAAGGGAAAAAGAAAATAAAAAAAATATCCACATTATTTTATTATAAAAAAAGTTTATCACTAGGTTTGTTTTCTGAATATGTTTATTAATTAACTTTTCACAGTCAGTTTCAATAATCCTTCCGTCTTTAAAAAATTGTATCCTATTTTTTATAGTTTAATATTTCATTTCTATACCACCCAGAGTCCCTCTGTGAGATAGACGGGTAGTTTAAAAAAATAACAACTACTGGTATAAATAAATACATGATAGATTTGCAAATTTCGCTTTCACTTTGAAAGCATCTCTAATTGATCTCTGATGGCTAGATCACTGGTTTCCTTACCTGCTCAAACATTGATGGAAACCTGTCAAGGCTGCTGATTGCTTTCCCAGGTACTCAGTGCAGTGTAGATAAAAGGGAAGTGGAAAAATGCCTAATTGGACAGTTAGGATACCTGGCAATCTAATCTAATCTAAATTAAATTAATACACATAGAATTAAAAAGAGAAATGTGGTTGAGCTGAGGAAACTGAATACAGAATAGTGATAAACTTCACAGCCACTTCTTTTAAGTATTGGTCATTCACATAGTCTCCCATCTGACCTTTCCTCTTCCTGTATAAACTCTATCCTGGTGTCTAGATATTTATGAGATTAAATGAAAAATGCAAAAGGAAAGATTAATTGCCTGTGTGGGTTAGGGTTTTGTGTGTGATCACCAAAACAGATGGTACGTATCAAAATAATTTATCTTGCAACATAAGTAATTCTGTAAGAAATCAAGGCTCTTTGATTAAAATAAATAATGCTGACTCTGCATGCATATCTCAGATAAATTCTGAAACATTGTACAAAAAGACATCTTAATAGTAATAGTTTAACTCACACATAAAATCTAATTAATTAATTTGCACCTTTAATTTCTTGGGTTAATCTTTCAAAGAAATTAACTTTAGCTTTTAATCAGTCAAAATACATCTTAACAGTCTTTCTAAGTATTGGAAGTTATTATTTTTATGTGAATTCAATTACCCAACAGTAAATTCTGCTTTCTCACATTTGTGTATTCTTGGCAAATCATCTTTCTGATGGCCCTTGCATGGTTTTCAAGTGGTTGAAAAGGCCACTACAGCTCAAAGAATCTTGGGAAAAGTTACGAATCATTTAGAAAAAAAAAATACTAAATACACTGAAGGACAACATGAGGTATTCAAAAGTATCTAAGATTATTGCCCTGGTCCTAAAGCTTTATCAAGGGTAATTTACCCTTTTTCATCAACTTGCTAGGCATATTAATATCCAAAAACCTATAAAATTAAAGTAGTCTTTAGAAATGGCAGTATAACATTCCTTGCAAATAAATGGAAGAAAACATTTTAAAATATATTCATTGATCTTTTAAAACATGGAGCCCTTGTGGATACGAGCCAGTTTGGCAGCTTAGGGTTTACAGCTAACTATGAAAATGAAATATAGTACCTATCCTAGTATGGGTATGAAGGAACCACCTGCCCTTTTTAAGGATATGACACTGAACTGAAAGTGAACTGAAAGCAGAATAGCACTCAAAAATAACAAAGAAATTAAATCTGTAAAGGAATCAAAGTAATGCAAAGGCTGGATCAGAAAATATATAGACCAGCTCTTGAAGACCTTCACCAAGAAAATGGACCAATCAGAACGCAGGATGCTGGTTTGGATGTTGCATGATATTCTTGTTAATAAACTGGAATGATTTTATATCATCTATTTATCATCTCTATCTATCTATCTATCTATCTATCTATCTATCTATCTATCTATCTATCTATCTATTTATCTATCACTTCTTTCCATACTAAATGGAAGGAAAAAGAGAAATAGCTGGGAAGTTCCTTATTTCAGAATTAACCAATATGAGAAATAACAGCATCCCATGTGCAAATGTATAAACACATTTTTCCCAGTCTTACCGCATTTTCATTGTGGCTTAGCTGCCCAACATGTGATGTAAATATGAGCAATTAATTAATTAAATGGATGAATATGGAAGATCTTTGAAAATGAAATTTCATGTTCTATATTTGACACTAACCTGTTTAGACACAACATGGGTGCTCATACACAAACACACGCACACACACACAAACACTATACTAATAAAAAATGTTGTTTCATATTTATCCTACTGAGAAAATTTGGAGATGATATTACTTAAATATAATCTTTCTGAGCTGTATAGCATCAATATACCTCTAGTGCTTTCCCTTAGCAGCTTCTAAATTCCTTCTGATTTGCTGGAAGGTGGGAAGGGGGATTTTTACTGGCAGAAAATATTTTGTAGACTGGCAAATCTTACTCAATGGAGAGCTAGAACATTTACAACTTGTTTTCAACATTTCAATTTGAACTAAAAAAAACAAAACAAGTTTCCCAAATGACATTAATAAAAAGAACAACTCAGCATTGCTGTCCAAACAAAGCCTATTAAATATTTCAGTTGCACCTTTACTTAATTAGTACCGCCAAATCACTTCCAGACAGGGGTGGGATTCAAATTTCTTAACAACCGGTTCTGTGGGCGTGGCCTAATTTGTGGCTGTGACTTGGTGGTCATGTGACTGGGATGGGAGTGGCTTGCTGACTGGGCTGGCTAGGTGATCATGTGACTGGGGTGGGCACGGCCATGTGGCCATGTGGCTGGCAACCCAAATTTAAGTGGTCCTCGCTTAATGACCAGGTCCTCGCTTAGTGGCCAGTTGCTTAACAAGTGTTTTAATTTACGACTGTCTTCCACAGAGGTAGTTGGCCTGTTTTTGGTGTTTTGACAGCCATACACACACACACACACACACACACACACACACACACACACACACACTTCAGTTACTTTTAAGAGTCCCTGACACTATAGCTAGTTAGTGTTTAAAATTTGTTATGGAAGAGGAACAAGCTTCACCAGACAAGACTGAGATGGAACTGAAAGTGGATTTGAAAATGACAGTCTATAAAAAAGATGTTGCACTGTGTATATAAAAGAATGGCTGATATTTTCATAATTACAATTCATTAATTGAAAAAACAACACTTAAAATGGAAATACTATTAACAAACCAAAGGAGTTTGTTATTTTGTGCCAGCAAAGACTACTTTTGTGCTAGCCAAGACTACTTACCTGAACCAACAGTCCAGGATGGAATGCTCTCTCTATAGCAGAGAGACAGAGAAGCCAGGGGAAGCCATGTTTGGTCGCCTAACCTTTTTAGAATGCAGCTTTAAAATGTATTGAAGCTTTTTACAGCCTTATGCAGATAGATATAGTACAAAAAAAGATAATAGTACAAAATCATCTAAGAAGTTAGATTAAGAATGGAATTGATACTGAATCTTTTTCTGAAATTTATTCCTCAGTTTACAATATATTAATTCAGTACTGGGCTCTGCTAGTGTAGCTATTCAAGAGGATGTAGTCAAGGTTAGCAAAAATGGTAAAGCAACATATAGATTTAAACTTTAAAACCAGAAATATTTTTGTTGGTACCCACATAAATAAAGGGAGCACAATACATATTTAATGTTACACATGTTAACAGTGGCTAGAATTATGTTTGCACAACAGTGGAAAAATGAAGGTATCCCCATAGATGAAAATGAAATTAAAAAATTACAGTGTGCAGAAATAGAGAGATAAGGGGTAGAAATTAGGCAGAGAATGATCATTGCTATGTATGAATTAAATACATAAGGTTGATAATTATAAACATGTTGATATAATTAACAAAATTAGATATAAGCCAATACAAAGAAATTTAAATAATTTTTCTGTTACACTGCTATACTTATTGATATTTGTTTCTGCTTTGTTTTTTCATTTATTATTTTATAATACTTTATAATATAATATAATAGAATTACAGAGGTAAGATAAAGTAAGAATATATTGTTATAGAATAGATTGGTAATGATGAAATGAACGTTATAAAGTAGATTAAGTAAAAATGGTAATTTGCTTGCATAAAATGATGTAATATTAGTAAGGTCTAGTAAGTAATTAATAATAGTAATAATATAAATATATATTGTGGATTTATGATATAAGGATTAATGCAAATTGGAATGGAAAGACTGCAGAGATTGTGCACAAGTGATTTGTATCAACCGACACACTGCATGTAACTGAAGGTGGTTTATGTTTTATGTTTGTGTTTAAAGAAAATAAAAAACGTTTATTTAAAAAGAAAATTTCCATTTATGTATGTATGCAGGTTTTTGTTATATTGATGTTGCTATATATTTATTTAAGCAGAAACAGATAATGTATAACAACAACGTAACAAGAAGTTGCCTGCCTCATTTTTGGTAAGTTGCTTTTTTATTTATGTATTTATTTATTTTTTTTAGTATTTGTTTTGTTTTTATGATTAATAAAAACAAAAACAGATTCTAAAAAATAAATAAATACATAAATTTAAAAAAGCAACTTACCAAAAACAAGGCAGGCAACTTGGCTAGCCAGCTACGCCGGGGTCCTCCACAGTCTTCAAGCTTACTGTGACAAGGACGGCTGGCCCGGGAGTTGGAACTCGACTGGGCTGGCAGCAGCGGCAAGAGAAGGTAGGCGACAGGCGGGCTTGCTACTTTGCCTCCTCAATCACCAATCAGTGTTGGGAAGGCAAGGCAGCAATAAGCAACCTTTGGGCCATGGTGGGCAAGGGAAGGTGGCACTGGCCTAGCCAAGATGGTGGCCACCGGGTGGGCGAGGCAGTGGTGGCTGGCCCGGGAGTCAGCGGCAGAATTTAAGTTGCAAGCATTTGCAGATGATCTGGTTTTTATCTTAGAAGACCCTTTAGAAACAGCATCAAAATTGGGGGACTTCCGGTTTGTCGGCTTCGCGAGCGGCAGGGATTTGCGAAGCTGCGCGATCCCTGCCGCGCTAGCCGTTTTTGGGGCTCCGACCCAGATGGGTACGGAGCTAGGCTGCCCTGCAGGGGCAGCTGAAGGTAGGGGGGATCCAGAGAAGGGACTGGGGGTGTTGCAGACCCCCTCCCCGGCCGGCAGAACCCCCTTTTCCCAGGACGGTGCAGCGGCGGTCTGTAATGGCCGCCACAAAGAAGCTGGCAGCCGGGTAAGAATGCGCAGGAGGAAGTGGAGAAAGTGCTTGAGAGGAGAAAGTTTTTCTTGGCTCCTAGGACTCTAAGACATATTTAATAAAATTCCTGAAAAGTATGACTTTCTGAAAAATACCTGCCAGAAGAGGAAAAAAGCGGCTGTTTGAAGGTGCTGAAAGGATAGCTTTCCCTCTTTTCCTACGGAATAAATAACTGGATATTAAGAAACCTATTTTTTTAGGTGAAAATTGGTTTTAAGCGATGAGTGGAAGAGAGAGGATTAAAAAGAAAATATTTGTATGCTAAGACTTTGTTGGAGCAGATGCCTTAAGGATTTGAAGACTAGAATATATTGTAATAAGATTTTAAACAGATTTGGACTTTCTTTCTCTTTGATTGATATTACCCCAGAAGGAGAAAGTGAGAACTCTGCCTTGGTTTGGACTGATTGATAACTTTGGGATTGTTTTATCTTTTTTATTTTCTTTTGAATATTCTGGTTGTTGTAAGAAGAAAGAAGGAGAAAAGAAAAGAAAAGATTTATAATGGCTCTTTCTGTTGAGGAACTAAGAAAAGAATATGAACAAGCAAAAAAAATGGTAAAGATGGTGTGGAAGAAGCTTTCCTTTTCTTAGAAATGGCGCTTACTAATTATCAACAAACATTACAACAGATGAAGACAGCAGAGGAACAAGAAAGAAAGGAAGGAGCCATCTTTAATGAATCTCAGAATTTGATCCAAAAAGAAGGAAGAGAGAAAGAAAAGAAAAGAAGAGAAAAGAAGAAAACTAAAGGACTTAAGGACTTAAGATCTAAAAAAACATTTAAGAAAGGGAAAAATAAAGTGCAAAACCAATATGATGATAGTAAACAAAAGGGAAAGGAATACGACAGAGAAGGGAAGCCGGTAAGGCAGAGGCTAGAAGAAGGGGGGGTAGAAAGGTTTGTTGGGAGAAGAAAGAAAGGGAAAAGGTGGAGAAAAGCTACAATGTTTTGAAATTAAATAGAAAAAAGGAATTTTTTATGGATAATGGATAGAGTATAATTTTTTTTAAAAAAAGATTTTGCAAGGTACATAAGATGAGATGGTAGTATTGCAATGGTTTAAGAGTTGACAAGAGATTAAAATGTTAAAATGTTTTAAAAATGATTGGCTTTAAAACTTAATAATAGGAGAGGTTTAGAATATTGTTTTAATTAAAGAGTTTAATAAAATTATGGTATTGATGTTATTATAAAATTTTTATTATAGTATTTTTTTTTAATATTTGGATTTATTGTCTAATTATGCACTTAATTATATTGGATGTATTAGTTAGATAGAATGTACCAAGCAAAATCTGATTGGGTATTAGATATTATTTTAAAGATTAATTTGATTAACTTAGGGGGGAGATAGAAAGGCATCATACTCTGATTAATGATTTCAGGAGAAACTGATTTTCTTTTTTTTTCATAAGGAATGAGACAAAGGGATGATAAAAAATGGACAAAAGATACAAATATAATGATTCAAACTAAGATGCTTAATTAAGGTAGAATTAAGAAGTGTGAAATATGTGGAGAAGTTAATATAGAAGGCTTAGAATGGTAAATAAAATAAGTAATGATATGTAAGATGAGCATGAATATAATTGAAGTCCATGAAGAGAGAGATACCTGGGTCCAAGTTACTTTCCAAAAAGATTTTTTTTTTTATGTTTTGTGTGTTGTGTGTATATGTCTTTTTGGGGGGGAGAATTAGTAAAAACTTGTAGAAATATAGAATGAGAATAATGGTAACTAAGTCACAGAAAGAAACAGATGAAATAATAATAATGATATTGATTAAGAGTAAAGAGAAGTAAAGAGAAATTGAATAAGAGGTTTTGGTATGTTATATGGAAATGGTTTAAAACAGAATCATAATTTATCTGACTTGTTAAATTTACAACGGAAAAAGGTTTAAACATGTAATGAATAATGATGATTTGTGTGTTTTAAAAATTAATAAAACTTGTTTCAAAAAAAAAGAAACAGCATCAAAATTGATAGAAAAGATAGAAACATATGGAAAGGTGGCTGGTTTGAAAATAAATAAAGATAAGACAAAGATCTTGACAAAGAATATGCTATTAAGACAAAAGGAAGAACTGGCAGACCTATTGAAAATTCAGGTCACGAATAAGATCAAGTACTTGGGGATATATTTGACAGCAAGATATAGTACATTAAAAGAGAATAATTATATTAAACTTAAACAGCATATAGCGCTAGATTTGGCGAAATGGGAAAACTTACAACTGTCATTAATAGGGAGAAAATCAACAATCAAGATGAATATATTACCCAGAATTTTATATTTGTTTCAAACAATTCCAATTAGGCTTGGAAAAGACTACTTTGAAGATTTAAATAAAATTGTGTTGAAATATATATGGCAAGGTAAGAAAGTGAGAATAAAGTTAAAGCTTTTGCAAGATGCTAGAATAAGAGGAGGATTTGGTTTGCCTAATTGGGAGTTGTATTACCAAGCTACAAATTTGATATGGGTTAAGGAATGGATAACATTAAGAAATACTAGATTGTTGACATTAGAAGGACATGACCTGTTGTTGGGGTGGCATGCTTTTTTTATGGAATAAAGGAACTAAAACACAGGGGTACTTTAGAAGACATTATATACAGGAGTCTCTGTGGTTAAATTGGGAGAAGATTAAAAGACAATGTTATTTGAAAATTCCAGTCTGGCTATCGACTATTGAAGCATTTTCTTATCCTATAATATACAAAAAGGAACAAACAGTTAGATATGGTGAACTATTGAATGAAAAGGGTGAACTTAAATCTATACAAAAACTAGAGGAACAACGTATAAAGATGAACTGGTTTTCATATGTGCAAATACATTCAAGGTATGATAAAGATTCTAAAACAGAAGGTTTTTATGATAAACTGACTGATTTAGATAAGATGTTGACAGGTACTGATGAAAAAGTGATTAAAAAATTGTATGGATATTTATTAGAAATTAAACTAGAAGAACAAGTTAAAGAAACAATGATTGCTTGGGGTAAGAATTTGGGATATGGGATTGATCTAGAGAAATGGCAAAAATTGTGGTCTCAAAATTATAAAATGACAATGTCAACAGCATATAAAGAAAATTTGTATAAGATGTTTTACAGATGGTACTTTCCCCCGACAAGAATAGCAAGAATGTTCAAGAATAAATCCAAAAAATGTTGGAAATGTCATCAGATACCTGGCTCATATTACCATATGTGGTGGACTTGTGCAGATGCTAAAAAATACTGGACTAAAATCCACACATGGTTGGAAAAAATGACAAAAAAGCATATAGATTTGAAACCAGAGATATTTTTATTGGGAATTTTACCTGAAATATATAGAAAAGACTTGAAAGATCTGATTGTAAATGTATTAACAGTGGCTAGGATTGTATTTGCTAAAAACTGGAACAATGAGAAAATACCATCACAGGAGGAAATCATTAAGAAAATATTGGAATGTGCTGAAATGAGTAGATTGACATTTGAAATTAGAGAACAAGAGGATAAACAATTTTATAAAATTTGGGATCTATTCTACAATGGTTAGACAATAAAATATAGTAATGAAATATGTAGACTTTTAGAAAATAATAAATATATAAAGATGTATTTTTTTCTTATTATATCTACAAGATGATTCTAGGATAGATCTGGGATGATAATCTGAATTGTCATAAAACAAATTAAGTAAAATATGATCATTTTGGAAAACATGAATGAATAAAAGTATAGTCAAATGATTGATTAATAATGATATTAATGTATTTAATATATTGATTGAAAATACGAGATTATATACAATGTAATTATAATTGAAGACTATGAAATGGAAGCAAAAAACAATTTGTAAACCAACCGACACACTGTATGTACATATATGGAAGATGATTTGATGTTTTTATGTTTTGTTTGTTTATGTTTGTTTTAAAAACCAATAAAAATTTATTTAAAAAAAAGAAGGTAGACGACAGGTGGGCTTTCTACTTTGCCTCCTCAATCACCAATCAGTGTTGGGAAGGCAAGGCAGCAATAAGCAACCTTTGGGCCGTGGCGGGCAATGGAATGTGGCACCGGCCTAGCCAAGATGGTGGCTGCCGGGTGGGCGAGGCAGCGGCGGCCGGCCCAGGATTCAGCACTCAACCAGGACTGGCAGTGGCAGTGGCAGGAGGAGGTAGGGGACCGGCGGGGCTTGCTGCTTTGCCTTCTCACTCACCAATTGGTGGTGGGAAGGCAAGGCAGCAACAATGGAGGGCTGTGGGTGAGGCAGGGAGCATCAGTGAGGGTGGTGGGTGTCCCAGTAGTCAGCACACGACCGGGGCTGGTGGTGGCAGGTAGGCGACTGGGTTGGAGGTCGTACTTACTGATCGGAGTCTTCGGAGGCTGGGGTAGGCAGTCCGGGCAGGTGGCGGCAGCTAGAGACAGCAGTGGCCAGGGCTTGCATTTTCTTTAATAGATGCTGCGGCCGCCTCAGGAGGCAGTCCAGGCAAGGCAGGCAGGCAGGACTGGGAGGCAGGCCAGGCAAGGCAGGGCCTGGGAGGCAAGCCGGCTGGCTGAGGGTGGTTAGCAGCAGTGGCAACTGGGATTTGCGGCTTGCCCTCACTCACCCAGCAGGGTGGCAGAAGGCAGGCAGCGACTGCTGGCTGGCTGCTTTGGCTGCTGTGCTGCTTCTGCTGCTGCCTTGGCTGCTGCTGCTGCTGCTGCTTCTGCTGCCACTGGTGTGTGATCGATGGCGCCGGGTGGGAAAATTTTTGTAGGTAGCGCACATGCACTATAAGTAGGGGTGGGATGGGGCAGGCAGGGGAGAATGAAGCAGGGATTGTTGCGCATGCATGAAAAATGTCACACATGCACAGTAAAAGAACCTGGTTTTTAGAGCATAGGAGCAGTATAGAGAAGCAGGGCCAGCCAGCGGTCGGTTTTACCGGTTCTAAGAACTACCAGCGACATTAACAACCAGTTCTATAGAACCAGTGCAAACCGGTAGAATCCCACCCCTGCTTCCAGATATTCTCTATACTGACACAAAGGTGTTTGTGCTTGTAGCAATTGTTGGGATTAATTCTACTCTAAAAATAGTGTGATGTGTCAGGAATTAGAAATCACCCTAAACACTAAGAGAAAGAATTTGGATAGAAATAAATGAAAGCTATCTGAGCTTATGGGGAGACATAATGCAAGGAAACAAAGGTATAAATTTAATTATGAAGAAAAAGCTAAATGTTTGTGAGAAATTGATGTCATCTGGGTCTTTATGGATGAATATAAAAATACAAATCCATAGGGTAATTTTTACAAGTTAAATGTTCTTCTTTAGTGAATAGTAGTAATGGAAGAGCTGAGATTAGTATGAGAAATATTGTTTAACTCTTACTTGTTATTAGAAACTATTAAAACACATGAATGGACAAAATGAGAAAAAAAGCCCCTTGGCTATTTAGAGAAAATAGAATACATGAGAAAGGTAACTGGTGAATATACATATTAAATTGTAACAATTTGACAGCTTGCAAGACAGAAAATTAGTAAAGGATACTATGGTGATAAGAGATTGTAAAACCAGGTGCAGCAATTTTTGGTACAGTATCTCACAGTAGTGAGTACACCCCTCACATTTTGTAAATATTAAAGTATATATTTTCATGTAACAACACTGAAAAAATGACACTTGACTACAATGTAAAGTAGTAAGTATACAGCTTGTATAACAGTGTAAATGTGCTGTGCCCTCAAAATAACACAACACAGCCATTCATGTCTAAACTGCTGGCAACAAAAGTGAGTATACCCCTAAGTGATAATGTCCAAATGGGGCCCAAAATGTGGCCATCATTATTTTCCAGCACTGCCTTAACCCTCTTGGGTATAGAGTTCATCAGAGCTTCACAGGTTGCCACTGGAGTCCTCTTACACTCCTCATGACAACATCACGGAGCTGGTGGATGTTAGAGACCTTGTGCAACTTCACCTTCCATTTCAGGATGCCCCACAGATGCTCAATAGGGTTTAGATTTGGTGACATGCTTGGCCAGTCCATCACCTTTACCCTCAGCTTCTTTAGAAAGACAGTGGTCGTTTTGGAGGTATGTTTGGGGTTGTTATCATGTAGGGAGAGCATCATGCTCTGCTTCAGTATGTGACAGTACATGCTCGCATTCATGGTTCCCTCAATGAACTGTAACTCCTCAGTGCCAGAAGCACTCATGCAGCCCAGACCATGACATTCCCACCACCATGCTTGATTGTAGGCAAGACATACTTGTCTTTATACTCTTCACCTGGTTGCCGCCACACATGCTTGACATCATCTGAACCAAATATTTTTTTCTTGGTCTCATTGGACCACAGGACATGGTTCCAAAAATCCATGCCCTTAAGTCTGCTTGACTGCAGCAAACCATTTAGAGGCTTTCTTGTGTATCATCTTTAGAAGAGGCTTCCATCTGGGATGACAGCCCTGCAGACTAATTTGATACAGTATCTGGCATATGGTCTGAGCACTGACATGCTGAACCCTCACCACTTTAACCTCCGCAGCAATGCTGGCAGCACTCATACATCTATTTCCAAATGCCAACCTCTGTATATGACACTGAGCACGGGCACTCAACTTCTTTGGTCAACTATGGCAAGGCCTGTTCTGAGTGGAACCTATCCTGTAAAACCGCTGTATGATCTTGGCCACCATGCTGCAGCTCAGTTTCAGGGTCTTGGCAATCTTCTTATAGCCTAGGACTTCTTTATGTAAAGCAACAATTCATTTTTTCAGATACTCAGAGAGTTCATTGCCATGAGGTGCCATATTGAACTTCCAGTGACCAGTATGAGAGAGTGAGAGTGATAACACCAAATTTAACACACCTGCTTCCTCTTCACACCTGAGACCTTGTAACACTAATGAGTCACATGCCACCAGGGAGTGAAAATGGCTACTTTGACCCAATTTGGACATTATCACTTAGGGGTGTACTCACCTTAGTTGCCAGGGGTTTAGACATTAACGGTTGTGTGTTGCATTATTTTGAGGAGACAACACATTTACACTGCTACAAAAGCTGTATACTCACTACTTTACATTGTAGCCAAGTGTCATTTCTTCAGTGTTGTCACATGAAAAAATATACTTAAATATTTAATGTGAAGGAGTGTACTCACTTCTGCAAGATACTGTATTATTAACAGCAGTTATCAGCAAAAATTTAAATAAAACACATATGAAAGAAAAGGAAAGGAATAAAAGAATGGACAATGAAAGTATTATGGAATGACTGCAAAAATATTTAATTTATACATTTATTTTTTATTTGCAATTCTTTAATATTACTCAAGTCTTAGAAAAATCATAAAAGATAGAAAATCACAAGCCAAATAGCTCACAATTCTACCATTGGCCAAAAAGCTATTGAAACAAAATCATTTTCTTAAAAAAGAGAAGTATTGGTGCCAGATACACCTCCAGGGCAAAGGTTTTCTAAACAGTGGTGTTATTATTGAGAAGGTCTGACATCTAGTTCATCTTTCTTGCATTCTCCACAGACCCCATCTGGCTGTTCACGTTGAATGGTCAGAAATAAATTTACCAAGATAGTCTGTGAATAGAAAATATGAAACAATCTTACAAGATAGTCAATTCCCAACTTGCCCACACAGAGGCAGAAAGGATAGGAAATGGATATGAAAAAAAAACTGTGTACACAATACTTGATACAAGGTGAAATGGATTACATTGCAGAGTGCCACTGAAGTTAGTGGAGTCATGCTAATAGGAAGAATGAAACTGAATATATGGTGGAATTATGAAATGAAAAAGCTGTGGCTGAGAAAAAAAATGCAGGAAGCAAGAATAAAAGGAAGATATTGGATAATATGTACATACAGAAAAAGGTAATTACAAAGATTGTAGTCAAAGAGAACAAGATATGGATAAGATTAAAAGAGGCAAGGAAATTACAGAGCGATATTGCTGGAAATAAAAACTTGTTGAAAGTGGATAAAGAGGACCAGACATAAGAGCTTTCAGCAGTGTGAATGAAATTAAATGATAAAATGATAAAATGATAGGGGTTGAAATTGGAGTGAGGGAATTCTTCAAGAAGCATTTTAGTTATGTGTAAGAAAATAAAAGTTATATGTCAAAAGGTGGAAAGAAGCACTATAAATATTAGTCTCCAAGAAAAAAAAATGAAAAGAAGACATATCTGTGTTGAAAATGTTGATAAATTTTCAGATAGAGTAATTAGGAAATGGAAGATATGGCATTGTTGTTGTTGTTGTTTACTTAATGCACCATAAACCCAATTGTGCCTGATGTTGTTACTGAATCTTTATTTACAGAATAAATGCAAAATCTATGGGGTAGTCATTTTATTAAATCTGCTTCAGAAACTGTCTGGCAGGACTTAAAATGTGCAAGAGGGGTTAGCAAAATTAGGAAGTGCCTTGTGATGTTATACCAGACAGGGAGTGGTCAGACGATCTTTTGCTGTGATCAAGTCACCAAGAAGTCTGTGTATTTGAAAAGTGAAGTTTGTTATAAATTTGTTGCTGAAAGAAAATGTATGTTAAAATGAATTGGCTAAACTTATTGAATACTTTGTGAAATGAGGTTAAAAGCTAATTGCTAACTATGGGAAAAACAATATATGATGAATGTAACATATGCCTGACAAAAACAGAGCATCTAATGAAAAGTTCCATACTGAAGAATAAGTCTGATACACTTGTGGTACTTTAGTATATTTATAGATACAAATGCAAGAAATGTACAGGAAGATAGTAGAGATGCATTGATTTGGTATGTAAATATAGATGTACTTGTTTTTTGATGCATATTGCTATGTAATGAGATATATGGAACTAAAAATTCATGTATCAGAGACCAAGACAATTGTATTTTGCAGCATGAAGTGTATAATTGCAAGTTATATAAGAATAAATAAATACAAGAATAAATAGTGGCAAAATGAATTAGAGTCAAAATGAAAGGAGAAGGAATGAATCAAGAGGGAAGACAACAGTAATAAAATTTTAGTTGCATGGAGTTAACAGGTCCAGAAAAATAGAAAGGTCAGAAGTTAAATAAAATGAATGAAGATGCATATGGACATGATGGAAAGATGCAAAGGGTTTGCAAATGGAAAAATATGTAGAGATATATAATAAATGACATTGCTGCAGTTTTGGTTATGTTTCTTTTATGTCTTGAATTGCTTTCGCATACTATTTCTTATTCATTTTCTACATTTATTGCTTACTCCAAAGGACAATAACAAGATAAGTATGTACAGTATATATGAATATAAGCATGCATGCCTGGTATTTCACATACTGTATGTGTTTTATTAACTTTAATTTATTGTATTGCTTTTTTTACTGAATGCTGTTTAATTATGTATGTCCACTGGTTAATTCACACTTAAAATCTGTGTGTGTTTGTTTCTTCCAGATATGAATTTCTCTTTCACGTTTTTAGATAACTAGATATGAGAAAGAGAGAGGGAGGGAGGGAGGGAGGGAGGGAGAGAGAGAGAGAGAGAGAGAGAGAGAGAGAGAGATGCTGAGATGATGGCCCTCTTCAGGTTGATTTTTCATCCTTGCTCAATGCTTGTTACTAGCCCCCAAAATGTGTAAGAACAGCTCACAGAACAAATTGACAGGAAAATGGAAACAATATGTGTTGCTAAGCAAGTACGGATTCATGGTTACAGCCCTAACACATGGAAAGCTTGTTATAAAGGACCTGCTTTAATCATTGCTGACAGATTCTTTCTACTTCCCTTATCGGCCTATCTAGTGGGAGGATGGAAGTGCTTTCCCCCGATTGTTAGTCAGAATGATGGAAAGTTGAATTATTTATAATAGTTGCTGATGGCTCTCTAATCCTTATTTGTAAGCCTTTATTAGTAAAGTCTGAGATAGCTGGGTTTTCCATATGGCTCCTCTATTAAAAGTACAGGTAATTGCTTGTGAAGTCTACCAGGTGCTTAAACACCACTGATATACTAGGTAAAGTCAGAAGCATTTGCCAAAAGGGGAAGCAGGAATATTTTCGGTATAATTCAAGTTTTTAAACTTTCTTGACAAAACTGTAAAAAGAGGCATCCTAATTTTTCCTATCATTAACATGACGTATGCTGTGCAATTTGCATTACCAGATGAATAGGCTTACTATGTAGGGGTTATCCTATATATGCCAAACACATGGTTAAGAACCCTCCTGCAGTCTATTTCTATATCTATTTCTATACAAAAATCCAACCTCCTCAAATTCTCTCACAGACAAATGTGACCAGAAATAGAATCTAAGAGAGGTTATGCGGGTGGAAAGTACGTAATATTTTTAATGGCTAGTTAGAGAAGTACTGTCTAAAAAAAAAAAAAAAAGGAAAGGCTATATCAGAGAAGCACTTCACTTCACTACTTCAAAATCACTGCTGGTCATTCTTTCTTTTTTATGGTGCTGAAGGGAGAAGGTTTGATTTTTAAAGCTGAGAGTTCCAGAAGTAGAAAGCAGTTCAACAGTCATCTCAGTGATGTCCTTAAATGCACTCTTATAATTTCCTCTTCATTAAAAAAAAAGGTTGCTTTTTCTGTGGAAAAAAAATAAAAGAAGTGCACTTTTATAATTAAAAAAGAATTAAATGGAAATAAGAGCCTTGAGGCTTGTTCACATTGACAGTGTCATTATACTGTATGTGTGCATGAAGCAGAGGACTGATCAAATGTATTTAATAGGAATAAATTCCAAGTAAAATATGGATATGATTGCAGTCCTACTTCCACACATAGTGGTAAAATTAAAGATATTTATAATAGGAAAGATAAAATTAAACATATTTACATATTTTATTATATTTAGAAGACTGACTGCAAAATATTTTTGTGTGAAAAGTGAAAAGTGTGAAACTTGTACTCTCTTAGCTGTTCCATTGGTCTGTTCATCTTCTAGGTCTCCATTATGTCTCAGTGTGTTTTTGTGCATCAGGCCTGTGATTTTGCTTTTGTCGAAGCTGTTGGCTGTCAGTACTTTAGTCAGGGTGCATAGTTCAGTCTCTATGTGTGTCTTGTCTGCCAGGTGTTTGGTTCTGGCGATTAGTGTTTTGGCCACGGAGTTTATCTGTGCTGGGTGGTGGTGGGATTGGGCATTGAGGTAGCGGTTGGTGTGTGTTTTCTTCTGGTATATGGTGTGTCCTAGTGTGCCATCTGTTTTTTTGTAGATTAGTACATCTAGGAATGGTAGTTGTTTGTTTGTTTTCGTTTCCATGGTGAATTTGATTTTGGGGTGTGTGCTGTTTAGGTGTGTTAGGAAATTGTTTAGGTTTTCTTTTCCATGGGGACAAATAACAAATGTGTCATCGATGTATCTTAGCCATAGTTTGGATTTGTGGGTAGCATTGGATAGAGCCCTGGATTCGAATTCTTCCATGAACATGTTTGCAATGACGGGTGACAGTGGTGATCCCATAGGGGCTCCTTCAATTTGCTTGTATCTTTGTCCTTTGTATGTGAAATAGGTGTTGGTTAAGCAGTGTTCTGTTAGTTCCATGAGGTGTTTGGGTGGTTGATATTTATTTTTGATGATTTTGAGAGTTTCTTTTATCAGGCTTGAGTGAATAGTGAAACCATGTCGAAACTTACAAGCAGATCTTTTTGTTCCACGTGTAGATCTTTGATCATTTCCAAGAGGTGGTATGAGTTTTGTACATGTGAAGCTGCTGCTTCAGCATGGGGCTGTAGCTGCCTTGCTAGGTATTTGGCTAGGTTTTGTAGTGGTGCTCCTCTGGAGCTGACTATGGGTCTGAGAGGTATGCCTTCTTTGTGTATTTTTGGGAAGCCATATAGTTTGGGGCATCTGGAAGATTTTTCTCTTGGGATGATCATCTGTTGGATCTCTTTGCTCATGTGGCTGGTTATAATTTTCTTCTTGGTTATTTTTTTCCAGATATGTGGTTGGGCCCCTGTTTATGGGTTTGTATGTGGAGTCTTGGAATAGGTCTGTCAATTTTGTTTCGTAGTCTTTTCTATCCATTACTACTGTGGCATTACATTTATCTTCTGGAAGTATGATTATGCTGCTATCATTCTTTAGGGCTTGCAGGGCTTTTAGTTCCTCTTTGTGCAAGTTGCTTTTAGGTGGTTTGCTTGTGCATAGGATGTTAGTGACTTGGTGTCTAATTCTATCAGCTTCATCTGTATTTAATTTAGTTAGGCTGGATTCCACTCCACATGGCCTGATCCACAAAAACACACTGAGACATAATGGAGACTTAGAAGATGAACAGACCTATGGAACAGCTGTCCTGCCCTACATAAGAGGTACTACAGACAAAATCAGTAAGATACTACACAGGCATCACATCAAGACTGCCTTCAAAACAGACAGAAAAATAGCAGCCATCCTAAGAAACCCCAAAGATAAAATTGACCTGGAAAACCAAGACATATATGAAGTCCCCTGCACATCATGCCCTGCCACATACATTGGACAGACCAATAGAAAAATAAGTACCCACCTGGATGAACACAAAAATGCAGTAAAAAAGCTGGAACACACTTCCTCACTAGTCCAACACAATAAAGCCACAGGTCATAGCATCGACTTCAATGGCACCAAAACCCTAGCCACTATAGAAAATCCCAGATACAGAATTATCAGAGTAGCCATAAAGATTGAAAAAAGACCTGAAAGCATGAATAGAAGAGATGACTCAACCAGACTGTCAAATATTTGGAAGCCTGCACTTACAAACAAAAAAATCTCCGCACCACAAGCTAGGCAAACACCTGGGCACAAACAGACCCCCCCCCCAATACCTCCAGTTCAAACACACCCCAACCAGGCACCCAGATGAAACCTAGCTTCCTAATAAATGATAGCCGTCCATTTACTTGGAGCCAAGCCGCACTAAAAGCCTCCAGTACAGGAAACACAATGTTGCCAGCCAATCAAGACCAAAAAAGCTACAAAACAGACAGAAGATATTAGAAACACCAATCAAGCAGAACACAGCTAACTCCAAGACCAATAAACACAGACCAAGACTCTCAACCAATCAGGATGAAGAAAAAACCATTCTGGCACAGCAGTAGGCTAGCACCAAATTTAAAACAGAAATGGCTGTGAAAGTCTGACTCACAGACAAACACAATACAGAAGTCTGATGATGGCAGATGAGATTCTGCCGAAACGTTGCTACAACTTTAAAAGTACAACTATAACGATGTGGGAAAATACCCGAACAAAGCTGAATACCATATATATAAATATCCGAAAACTTAAGAAAACATCTCTCTCTCTCTCTCTCTCTCTCTCTCTCTCTCTCTCTCTCTCTCTCTCTGTGTGTGTGTGTGTGTGTGTGTGTGTGTGTATATATATATATATATATATATATATATATATATATATATATATATATATATATATATATATTATATATTTTTCTTAAGTTTGTATGTATGGTGTTCGTTGTTTTCCGTCATTGTAGTTCTTTAAGTTGATATGTGATGATGTGATATGTATATATATATATATATATATATATATATATATATATATATATATATATATATATATATATATTGTAGTGTATGTATATGTATATTATATGTATATGTATATGTATATATGTAGATCTAGTTGTGTTCGGGTATTTTCCCATGTAAGATTAAGAGTATCTTGGTGACATTTCGGCGAGGTCCCACTCGCCATCCACAGGCTGGTGCTTTCAGCTTCGTGCCAGTGCAAGCAGTGTGTGATCGGAACTGCCGTCTCTCTATAATTACTGGTGGGGAGGCTGGTGTGCTGGGCTGGTTGGCTGCGCCGCTGCCTCTTGATTGTTTGATGGAGTTGATGTTGGTATAATGGGCTGTGTGATGGCCTTGTGAGTTTTGTTGTGGAGATATCCTGGATCTTGTGCTGTAATCTCCTCGGTCATTTGTTTTGTATACACACACACACACACACACACACACACACACACACACACACAATATATATATATATATATATATATATATATATATATATATATATATATATATATACACACACATACACCCAACAAGACACAGACTTCAGAGAGTAATTAGGACTGCAGAAAAACAATTACTATCAACCTGCCTTCCATTGAGGATCTCATATCCTGGACATAAACTGTGTGATGACCCAGGATGTGGCACAAAGACATTACAGTCAGATAATCAGTAGGAGTCCCTTTATTAGCTCCAACTTTTCCCCCAATAGTTACCTTCTGAGTGGAAAAAAACTCTCCCAGGAACAGCTTTTGGCTGCAGAGAATCAAGTCCAAAACATGATCAACGAAAACTGTAACTATAAGTCCAATCAAGGCAAAATGAGGTAATTGGTCTGGCAGAGCAAAAGCAAGACTTCAGACCTGAAGGCATGGCAATAACTCAAAACGGTTGGGAAGACGCCAGGAACACACATAATCAAAGCCAACACAAGATAAGCTCACGTTTGCTCCCAGCAGCTGCCACACTCAGCATGCATTTCTTTTAAACTCCCTTCCCAGCTGTGGCTAATGAAGGGAATCAAGGCCCTTTCCTCCCTCATAAACCACACAACCCACATTGCTCTCTTCGTTTCTCCCTGTGTGCCCTAGGATGAAGAGGGGTGGGCCTGGATCTTCCTCTGAACTCCCTCTCCCTTGTTCTACCTCTTCCCTGCTCTGCCCAGCTGGACTTTGCCCTTCCCCAGTTTCTTCCACAGCTGACGGAGCCACACTCCCATTCCCTGTCAGCTGTTTATCTTCCTCTTTGGATTCAGAATCCGACTGATTCAGACTATATACATTTTTAACATAAGATTGTTAATCTATAGGGAGTTGTATCCACTCTGTTTTGTCACAGGATTATTGATCTCCCAGAAGATATTTCCTTTTCTGAAAATCAAAATAACCTGGCAGATTGATGAGTAGACTCACCTCATATTGACTTCTTTATTGATGGTGATCTACCATTCAAGCTACTCATATGGTATTTTCTCCCTGTATCATTATGGTTTCAAATGTTACTGTAGCTGCTAGCAGCTGTCCTTCCTCACAATTCATCCTGGATCCCAAAGTTTAGTTTTATGTGAATGCTACTGAGGCAAAAGAGTAAAATTAACATGAACTAGAAATAGGATTTTATGTAAACTGATAAAAAATTATGTATGGTTGGAGTTCTTTTCTCCTAGAAAAGTTTCCATTCTTGCAGATAGTGGATAGTGGACAGTACATTTATTAAATTTGTATTTGGGGGTATTGTCTGAGAAATAAAACAGCTGCTTAACTATTTTAATAAACTGTAAAAAATGTCAGCCTTCATTCTTATAGACCAGCCTACAATGTCAGCTTTAAAATAAGCCCAGTTGACAATAATCCTATATTATGTTTTTTTTTTCAAGTTTTACTTTCTTTATAGTCAGAGACAAAAAAGATATTAACAAATCCTACTTGCTCTGAGACAAAAATGGAAATTGAAAAATTAGAATCCCAACTAATTTTCTCCCCAGTGCATTTAATCACTAATCTGTAGGGGTGTGCATAAGCACACCAATGTGCCTACCGTCCCTGTACTATTGTTTCTTTCTTTCTTTTTCTTATTCGTATCCATTTCATGTATTCATAACCATATTTATACTTATACCTGTTTAAAATAAGCCCAGTTGACAATAATCCTATATTATGGTTTTTTTAATCTAATAATTGCTTGACAAAATAAAATAAATAAATAAAAATAAATAATCCCATACATGCAGCTATCTTGCAAAGCAACTCTGTGGGTTATTTTTCCAAATGATGATCTGAAATTGGCCAGGATTAAGATTGGAAATTTCTTCCAAAGTATTATATCCATAATGGTCATTCATGCTTGAAGACATTACAGGTAGTCCTCAACTTACAACAGTCCATTTAGTGACCATTCAAAATTACAATGGTAGAAAAAAGTGACTTATGATCATTTTTCACATTGCAGCATCCCCATGGTCACGTGGTCGAAATTCAGAAGTTTGGCAACTGGTTCATATTTATGATAATTGCTGTGTCCTGGGGTCATGTGATCACCTTATGCACACTCAATGGAGAAGCGAAATTCACTTCACAACCGGCTTACTAATTAACAACTACAATAATTCACTTAATTGTGGCAAGAAAAGTTGTAAATAGGGCTAAATTAACTTAACAAGTGTCTCACTTAGCAATATCAAATATGGGCTCAGTTGTGGTTGTAGGTCGAGGAGTACCTGTCTGTCTTAAAAACTACCTCTGTACTTATGGTTCACTATGATTGTAGAAACCAATACTGCTTTTTCATCCACCCATATTGGTTTGAATATCAGATTTGTTCAAAGAATCATTGTTCAAAAGCCATAATATATATGATCCTTAGGAGTCATTTCTTTTAAATAAATAATGTGTGATGGCAGATGTGCCCACTGTTTGGGGGGGGGAGAATGTATACATGAATGTAGATTAATAGTTCATCAATTATGAAGTGTCCTTTTGACTGTCCTTGGAACAACACATGATATTTTTTAACAATATAATACTTTCAATCTGAATTGTACTTTCAGACTTGCAAGATTCTGCCAGTGTAAATTTATAATAAGTATAAGTAGCTCATTTGGTTGTATTTCCTGTCTGGTTTGCCCCATGAGGCTGACAGCCTGTGAGTGGTAAAGCATAGGATAGAGATAGGACAAAAATGAAGTTTAGTTTATCTTTATTTCTTTTCACATTTATTATTAATGGTGGTGGTAGTAGTACTTATAGTTAATAACTTTCGTATCATTGTTTCTAATATTTCTAAACTGTTAGAATTTAAATAATAAGATTATACCATCTCATTAATTTAATAATTGTCCTTACCTATTACATTACAGAACAACTTTTGGAAAATCTGTGAAGAGTTTGTGAAGACTTTGTGGGGAATGGGTTGCCCTTGATCTTGGAACTTCAGGTTGGGTGTGTCCGAGTCCCATATTTCATATTGGAATTGTTAGTTGCAAAAATTACTGTTGTTGCTTCTTGTGAATAGGCTGTAAATTAACTATCTATATCAATAGTTAAGCTTGGATAGGATGTGTTCAAAAGTGCTTCTTATGACAAGCCAAGAAGATCAGCAGGAGCATAGAAAACTTCACTCTAATAACATGGTTGCTGAAAGAGAAACAAGGCTACTGTACAGGGCAGAAAATATAATAAAGCATTCATTAATTGCATTTGAGTCCATTTTTTCTTAGACAAGAGATAAATGAAATTAGAAAATTGGAGACGTCCATGGAACGAACTCCCCTGCATACCATTCCTGTGGCAGTATGCTTTTAGCCTGGATGGAGGGCAATTTCCTTTATACATTAAATTAATTAATCAGATCTATCCCCAGAAGCCAGGCTCCCATTGCTGTATTTAACCATCAGTGATTTCACAGAATGCTAAATAGCTCTTCAATTCTGTTACTTTAATGGCCATTAAATAACGCAAGTGGAAGAAAAGAGATCATGGCCATCTAACTATTTTTAATTAAAATAAAATGAAGAAGTAGCTGTAATTTTCTTTTCACCTTTGATAGAAAACAGATAGTAAAGTTTATAGCACACAGTACTGAAGTATTCTAGTCTTTAAATAAAACTTTAGTAGTTTAAGTTAGAGATCAGCACATAGCTGCTAATAAGTTTCTGAAAATACTCTTATCTAATAAAAGGGGTTACAAACATTATAGATAAAGGATGGACTACTATTTGTCTGTCTTTTTCTAATGTATGTCATTCATACATTAGAATAGTGAATTCTGACCAGGGCTGCTTATTTACTAAGATTGGTCAAGTTGAGGCTCACTCTGGTTAGTACTGTGAGCAGAATGGAATGTCAATTTCTTGTGCATGATAATATTTCCAGTGGTTGCTATTTTATTAATCAGTATTGCTAACTTTAGGTTAACTTTAGACATCTCTTGGCTCTTTCATGGAAATGATGGAACACAGATGAACTCTAATTACTGAAATTTAGAAATGGATATATGCATTTTTATGGATTTTTTTTAGCCTCAGTATTGTTCTAATAGCCTAAAGTTAACCAATAGTTGCATAGACAAGTTTATTGTTTGGATAAATTTCACTGTTCTCCAAATATATTTAATTTAAATCACATGTCAAATATAAATGAACAATTCAATAACGGACAAGACACCTTACATTTTAAGTACCTCTCATTGTTTCAATGAATCCTTTTTCTATACACAGAAGCTAATTGTTGCTTCTACTTGTTTAGAATAAATGTTATTCTGACATGTATAAGTTGTATAGATAAAGATTAAGTGTTTCAGAATTGAAAGCATGGAGACATCCTAAAAACTAAAGGGCCTAATCCAGAGTATCCAAATCTTCATTTATCTCCCAAATCTACTTTCAAGACCTCAGTGTGTTCTCAACTAACATATTTCTAAACATTCAAATTCCATCCATTTGCCAAATTCCATTCCCAAAATCATCATCATCATCATCACCACCACCACCACCACCACCACCTTTGTTATTTTTAAAAAATTGAATGGAATTTAGTTCAGTAAAAATAAACATGCCTAAGACTGCAATGATGAAGCTATAAGCTTTATTTTGGAAAAAAATGTTTATAGACCCACATAGATTTCAAAAGCATCTTACAAAATAAAATGCCAAGCCGTTACTCTTTATGTCTCCCTCCTTCTGCTACATGAGTAATTTGCAATTGATCAAACTTATCATGACAGCCATAATGTTTTCCAAATGACAATGGATGCCACGAAATACTGGAAACCTCTAATATACTTCTACTGAAGAATAAAGTCCAGTTGGAATGGAAGGACTAAGTTCAGATGTTGGGTTATGTGTATGGTTATATGCTGCTTTAAAAATAGGGTTGAGGTTAAAAACACTAATAGGCAGTGGCTAGGTTTCTCCTAGTCTACTCAACATGTACATTTCTTTGTTTAAATTTCTAATGCCACAACTTTTGATGTACTAATGGGAGGCAACTTCAGAAAGGTCACAGGAAAAAGGGCTTTTGTTAATGTTATCCACCTTGAGCAATTGTCCAAAGACTGAAAAAATCTAACTGTGACCACCTGTATGTGTTAGACAAACAGTGATATGATCAGTTCCAAAGAGGAAGCTCTTTGACACTTTTAATAGGGACTAAATTTATTCGAATTTTTAGGAGAAACGGACATAATTATGACTTTGTCATAGGTGGCAAATGATGGAAGTGAATAACACAGATTTCATTGTACAAAAATTTCTAGTAGTCTTACAGTCTGACTTAAAATTAAAAAGCTTTAATTAAAATCCAAAGGAAATTAATTGGTACCTAGATACTCCAAATAGAATAAACCCACCATGTTATGTATATGGTGGGTTTATTCTACTTAGAAAACTCTTTCCATTGGCCTTTTTGCTCATGTCATCATTGGGGAGGAATTCTGACCTTGAGAAATTGTTGGAGGATGTCTCTTTACAGTAGTGAAATTAAAAAAGAACTTCCACCCAGCTTCTCTACTCACAACTTTAGGCACGTTTTGAAACATAATTTAAATATTTTAATTATTTACTTAATAAGAAATTAAATCTGATTTTATTCATGAAAACATTTTTTCATGAAACCAGGATATGTGAAATGCCTATTATTTATGCACGACCAAATTATACATCCAAACAGAGTTATTATACATCTACAGTGATAGTACTTTTTAAAATCACATCTTATCTGCAAAATTTGTTTTGTGTGTTGTAGTTATCTGAAGAATAGAGAGGAGTCCTCAGCCAGAGCATTCCTTTTCCAAACTATCTGTCTTTTGCACCTTACTTGACCAAATAGGCTAGGACAGGGGTGTCAAACTCAGGGCCCATGGGCTGGATGTGTCACACACTGGCCACGCCCACTCCTGAGAAAAAGTTGCTATATGTCACGTGATGACAATGTGTCATCTTGAGTTTTACGCCCCTGGACTAGGATGACCTTTAAATAAAAAAATTAAGGAACAAGGCCAAATAGCAACCTCAGAGTAATACTTTATGTCATTAATATATTATTCCACAGTATAACATTAATTTGGCCACATTAAATGGAACAAAGCAAATAGTTCCAGGTCTTTTTCTAAGAAATGATTAGAAGCTTTTTTGGGATTCTTTTTTCTTATTCAATTAATATCCTAAAAGCAAATATGTTTTTGAAAAGCAATGTGTAGCCAGGTAATATTTTAATCTAGCCCTCAGTTGAGGAGGTGAAAAAAGAGCATATTTGAGACCATGTTGTGAAATTTGTTTATTTATTCATGAGATCTTTGTAGCTACCTATCTTATGAACTATAACTGCTTACAACAAAATAACGGGGGGTGGGTGGGGGGGAACTGGAACAAATAAACAACAACCAAAAAGTCTTGGAATCCTAAACCAGCATGCATTTACACATAAACATCCCTACAAGCATTGATCTGCAGTCTCATTTTATCCCAGTACAAGTGGGAACTTTTGGAAAGTTAGAAGGGTGGTAGTCCAATTTTGGGTTATTAGAATGAACTCTGGTGATATAGAAGTCATTACAATATTTAATTAACATTTTATTGTTTGCCTATTAGCAGGAAGGTTAATTTAAGTGCAGAACATAGGTATTATAAGTTTGATTATCGTAAAGGTATGTAGCTTGCATTTAAGCAACAAGATTCTTATAGTCTATATGAGCCTCTTTTCCTAGTACCATTTCTGTAGAACAAAGACATTTTAGACAGAAACACGTCTATATAAGTGCAACCCACCTGAGCTTCTTAGGAAAAGAGAATTTTTATTTTTAAAAAAAGGAAAAAAGAAACTACCTTCATCTGTCTTTGGGTTAGCACAGAAACTTTACAATTCCTTAAAGCTTTAAAATCTTCTAACATACCTTCAACTAGAAATATTTACTTATTTGTTTACTTACTTTTTTAAAATTATTGGGCATTTCAATTTTAAATTACTCTAAGCAATATATACTCCAATACGGTAAACAAGGAAGATTAGAACAATAAAATCTAATAACCAAATTTACAAGAAATAATCATTTGTCACACCAAGGAATAGTATTCTTACCAACAATCATGTATTCCTGAAGGCTTTGCAAAATAACTAGGACTATGTAGCATTTCTAAATGTCAACAGTGTTAGTGCTGATCCAATCTCAAGTGGAGCACTATTCCAAAGGACAGGTAGTAATGGAATAGACGCATCCCATGGTCTGTGATGATAACACTCAATCAAGAAGGGGCTTGGAAGGCTACCCTCCCTCGCAAACTTGTGACACATAAATGTTTGGAACTTAAATGTCATCAGCCTATCAAGTTCTTAGATCCTCCACCCTATAATAGCTAATGACCCTGCCCTCTAATCTCATCAATATACTTTATGCATGAATTTTATGTATGATTGAAGTGTGTGTGTGTGTGTGTGTGTGTGTGTGTGTGTGTATTTCAAGAGAGACAATAATTTGAGGAGAATAATTTGAGTAATGTCATACTGTGAAACAATATTACTAGGTACAATTGTATTGCAAGTTTTTGTATTATACTTTTAGCACCTTTCCTATTTGTTGACTATTATTTATCCAAACTAATTCTGCATCCATCTCCTTCCACTTCTAAATTTAAGAACTATTTCTTAATAAACCGTCCTCTGATTGTTCCTGATATCCTCACTACTCACTAGGTATCATTGCTCTAACAAATATATTTCTCTTCTTAATTAAATAGGTCCATGCATGTTGAGGGAAGGAATGGAAATTGCAAATAAAGAGTGGAATTTAGATACTTCTGATCAACTTTTGTTGCCTATTGTTTTTATGCTCCCAAGCCACTCTCTCAAAATGCTGTCACTTTCTAGGAAAATTCTAGTCATTTATCCTTCCTTTGAATGCATCTTTTGGTTATTGAAATACGATATTTATCTAATATATTTATAGCTGTATCCAGTACTAGTGAAAGTGAAATCTACTCTAATTCGTTTAATGTCAAAAAAGTGTCAGAATTTGCCATTTCAATATTATTTTTGGAAAAAAATAATAATACCATCATATATTCACTATCCCCTAGCAGCTTTAATATCAAATGCTTCAATTTGTGATAAATCAAGCTACCAAGCAAGACAATAGCAATGCAGAATGGAATTAATTTTCCAATAAGTAGGTCAGCCGAAATAACTTCCATACTTATTGCAATAACCCTACATTTCATTTGTTTAAAATGGTTTTGCATATAATCTAATTCAATTTTTAAAGAATATATTCTAGAGTAATAAATAAGCAGGAAATAAATAAAATTAAGCTACAGAGGCTATTTACTTCTGGAAAGATCCTTTGGAACTTATCTGCTATCCAACATTACCTATTTATCCTACCTGAAACTCTATGATTTGAAAACAATTTCATGCTCTTAAGTCATCATGAAATTGACAGAAAACATGTAGAAAGGGTAAAATATTCCATACTCTACACCAAATGAATATGTACAGGTAATTATATGCAGATCAGCTCCACTAACAAGAACCTAAATAAATCAGCCTTGTCTTCATTTCTGAAGTTAGCAATTCAACTTCTTGGGAAATTAGACAAGGCATATTAATCAAAACACAATGAAAGTCTAAAATAACTTATTTGAAATTTAACCTCTGGACATTCAAATGCACAATTACATTTGGAAAAAGGCTTTTGAACAATATACTTTCCTAGCATTGAAGTGCTCTTTTCCCACAAAAGCAAACTGATAAAACAAAAGGTGAAAAATAATATTCATATTATTATATTGCAGTCCAGACTGTAATGGGATGTCTTCAATGCAAATTATATAATGTTAAATAAATGCAAAATAAAAGGAATCTTAAGTTTTATGTCTATTTTTTTATATTAAGAAGATGCCAATATTTGTACAGTATTTGGATGTGTATTGGTTAATAACTATGGCAATATGACCAACACATGTAATACTTTGTAAAAATGCTAAACAAAATTTTGTATGTCGTACTGAGTTTTGCAGTCTCCATATAGTATACAGAATTATTTGATAAAATGAGAAAAAAGCAGTTGATTAGCATGGTAGTTTTTCCTCATGATATCTTTTTTATTTGTAATATTTCAAAGTGCAATTCAAATCTGCTATTTTCCATTTGGAGCCTCTTCAATCAGTCATCTCTTTCTAACTTCTTTTCTTCCATTGATTTATTTCAATTAAAGATTGTAAGTTCAAGTGTCATAATTGGCCCTTGTCACTATTAATTTCCATGCTTTTAAATTTTTACATGAATCTAGAGTTTGTAATGAGAAGTTATAGAGGGTTTTGTCCTCTCCCAATGAGCTAAATAATGAGAAAAAAAAATAGAAGTAGAAAATTCAACAAGTTTTTTCAAAGAAATAAAAAAAAAAGAATTGTTAATAAAGAAACTAAAAATAGTCTATATTTTGGGAAAGAATTTTGATATCTTTAGTTTGATTAAAAGGAAGGAAATAATAATACAATATTAGCTGATAACCTGGCATTGTCCGAGTATTTATTTATCCCAATCCTGTATTAGGCAGGAATGGCAATGTCAAATGGCAACATGCGACATGGGCTGTCCTCCCTCCTTCCATTAACGTCTCCGCAATTCCTAAAAATGGCAAGAGCCCAACCTCTTACGGGCTGGAATGAAGTGTTCCTGGGCCTGATCCAGCCATGCCAGGCTTCCTTTGGGCATTCCTAGGGCTCCCCCAGCCTGTTAAAGGCTGAAATGAAGGGTCCCTGGGCTCAATCCAGCCATCCCAGGCCCCATTCGGGCCTTTCTAGGGCTCCCCCAGCCTCTTAGAAGCTGAAATGGAGAATTCCTGGGCTCAATCTGCCCTCCCCACCCCATATCCCATGGCTTTACTGTACTTACTTTTCGAAGAGCTGCAAAAGAGGCTGAGCCACATGGCAGAGAAGCCAAAGTCTTTTTATTCAGAAGCTTTATTCAGAAGGTGTAAGTTTCAGTCTCATAGTGGTGCAGGCAGGCTCTCTCACAAACGCCCCTTGTGAAGTACTGTGAAGCCATTCACAGTAACTCCAATGAACTGTAGGCTGTATCTTAACAGAACACACACCCTGATGCATGTCGAGGGGTGTTAAGGGTGTCTTACCCCCACAGTATTTCTTTCCAGAGAATAAGTCATCTGTGTACCAAATTTGGTTGAAATTTCTTGAGGTGTTCCAAAGTTATGATGGAACACACACACACACACACACACACACACACACACACACACACACGCAATGTCTTGAATTTTAGATATTATGTATACTAGCATACCGACAATTATTATAGCCTATATTTATAATTTAAGGCTTTCAAGAGAGGGTAGGATACATGTGACAGAATAGAAGACTTAGTTCTAGTAATGTTATTGTTTCTTGGCTATCAGAATATATAGCTGCAAAAATCAAAGGTGAATTTTAGTCCCAGAAAGAGTGTTAAGATCAAATAATACATAGATTCAAAAATACATTCTAAACCAATGTTTTTCAGAATTTCCCAAAGAGCCATGAAATCTATACTTCTTTAAGTTGCCAAGTTTGAGAAACATTGTTATGAACAAATTCAGACACTAGGTTTCAAGCTCCAACTGTTGTTGTCATCCTGCTTTAAAGATGTGTGAGCTAATGAGGGTTCCTTTATAGTTGTATTGATGTATTGAATATTCTCCCAGTCTTGAGTTAACAGAAATGTATGACATAGGCAGACTTTGGCTTCTTATCAATGGTCTCACCATTAAATGTTAACTTTTGTTCTGTTTTCTATGTTATTTTATTTTAATGTTTTAACTCTGTACTGTGACCATAATAACCAAAGAGCAAAACACAGTTCAGGAACAAAATAGAACCTCAGTTCTCTTCATTATAGATTTAATTCAGGATAAACTAAGGAAAATTATTGTGCACTCCTTTTGCTTCATTTTCTCATTTACCAAGCATTCCACTGAGTAGAAAAAACATCTAAGAGTTGCTCTCCATAATCTAAGTGGGATATTGCTGAGGCACATACAATATCTATCTGTGAGCAGGATGAGGAAGAGAGAAAATGAGAAGTAGATTTAGTTCCAATCAAGAATAATTACATACATTTTCCCACATTTTTCCTGGGAACCCTTTTTTTGAACTATTACCATCTGGCAGACAGTACAGAATAATAAAAACAAGGACAAATAGGCTGAAAAACAGCTTCTATCCCAGGGCAGTATCTCTTTTGAATTCTGCTGTATAGTGCAGTGTTGGTGTGGTGTCGGGGGTTTCCGGTTCAATGTGTGAAGGGTGAAGGATGTGTGTTTGTGTTTATTTTCATGGTCATGGTCATGATGTGCACTGAAGATGGTGTTTGATTTCATTGCACGAGGTGCAATGACAATAAACTAAACTGACCTAAACTAAACTATGCTATTCTGGTTAGTGGCTGTAATAATAGTGATATTCTGTTCTTCCTGCCTTCCTTCACAAGGGTTCTCAACCTTCATTAGTAGGAAAGGAGCGATAGCATTTTTCCAACTGGAAGCCAGCTAAATTTTCTGTCCTAAGTCCACAGCAGTACAGGAAGATTGTAACAATGTCAAGGAACAACTGCTTTAAAATATTTTTTCAAACCTGCAAACTGAACTATCTGTTCAGGAAGTGAGGTGTGCAGTAAAAACTGTCGTGTGCCCACACTGATAAGGTCCTTAGAGTGATCTATTAAGAAGAGTAAGGAAGAGAAAATGAGTTCTTATTCATGGCAGACGGAGGATACTGGAATCAAAGAAAAGAATGCCAGCAAACTTCCAAAGACTGAGCAGAATATATGCATGTGTATAAAATGTACATACACTCAAAAACTATGAAAACACACACACACACACACACACACACACACACACACACACACACACACACACATATATATATCCCACCACCACCCAGCACAGATAAACTCCGTGGCTAAAACACTAATTACCAGAACCAAACGCCTGGCAGACAAGACACACATTACGGCTGAACTATGCACCCTGACTAAAGTACTGACAGCCAACGGCTTCCACAAAGCAAAATCACCAGCTTGATCCACAAAAACACACTGAAACATAATAGAGACCCAGAAGATGAACAGACCTATGGAACAGCTGTCCTGCCCCTACATAAGAGGTACTACAGACAAAATTAGTAAGTACTACACAGACATCACATCAGGACTGCCTTCAAAACAGACAGAAAAATAGCAGCCATCCTTAGCAACCCCAAAGATAAAATTGACCTGAAAACCAAGGCGTATCTAAGTCCCTGTGCATCATGCCCGGCCACATACATTGGACACCCAGCGGACACAATAGCCTGATGATGGCAATGTTTCATGAAGTCTCATTCATCATCTTCTTCAGGCTTGTGTCTTCGGCTCTGTGCTTCTCAGAGTAATGTGAGCTTGCAGCTGCTTCTTCCTTTTAACTGCTAGTGGAGGTGTGACTTGATTGGGTGGGGGCTTGGCTGTGTTCTGATTGGGTGGGGGTGTGTTCTCATTGGTTGGGGGCCTGGCTGTGCTCTGATTGGCTGGGGGTTGGCTGTGCTCTGATTGGCTGGGTGTGTGTTCTGTTCAGTTGGGGGCTTGGTTGTGCTCAGGTTAGTCTTAGTTGCTGGGGGATTTGAGCTGGTGAGCTGTGATCCTGCTGTTTGGCTTCGCGTTGTGGTTGTGCCGCATCCTCATGGTGGGCATCAGTTCGCTTCATGTATGGGTCAGAGGGGTTTGAAGTGGGTAGTGATGCAGTTGCAGTGCGGCTTCTGGTCCGTGGTCGTGTCTCATCTTCTGTGTGGGTGTGAGTCTGCTTTCTACATGGAAGTGTGGTGGTAGCATCTTGTGTGGCCTCGTGGGTGTGGGTCTGGTGTCATTCTTCATGTTAGGTACTCATCTGTTCATGAGGGCGGGTTTCCAAATGGCTGGTAGGCGGGAGGTGTCATCTCGTTATTCATGCTGTGTGGGCGTTTTTCTGTCTCTATGGCTTCTCTGATTATTCTGTTGTTGAAGTGTTCGGTTTTGGCTTTACTCTGAGAAGCACAGAGCTGAAGACACAAGCCTGAAGATGATGAATGAGACTTCATCAAAATGTTGCCTAGATGCTTCCCATTTTACGTGGGAGAAAACCCGAATAACCAAAGATCCACATATATATATATATGTTATATTTGTACGTACATGTATGGTATTCAGCTTTGTTCGGTTATTTTCCCATGTCATTATAGTTGTGCTTTTGAAGTTGTAGCAACGTTTTGGCAGAATCTCATCTGCCATCATCAGGCTTCTGTATTGTGTTCGTCTATATATATTAACCTAAGGATTGGTTGATTGATTGATTGATTGCCATAAAGTCAGTATGAACTCCTAGAAATTACATAGATAGAGTTTATCCATAGTAATTTGTGTCAACCTAGTTCTTCATGTTTTCCAATAGCCTCCCATGATAAATTTTGTTCAACCTGCTCCCTGCTTATTGTAATTAACTGAGTCCACCAACTTTGCTGCTGGCTGTATTATCTTTCCTTCCACCTTTCTCAGAAGTGCACACTTCTGTACAGTAGGGATCCTCTACCCTGGTCCATGGACCAGCACCAGTCCACAACATGTCAAAAACCAAGCCCCATCCATGGGATGTAGGCAGCACATGGAACCATCCCCCTTTTTGCTCACAGAAAAACCTCACTCCATGGACCCAGTCCTTGCTTCCCAAAAGGTTAGGGGCTGCTGTTCTAGAGAAGCAGATACTTGCATAATCTGTCCAAATTAGGATAATTGGAGCCTAATCATTTATGCCCTGATGGACAACTCTGAGTTGATTTGTTTGATGATTCATTTATTTCTTTACTTGGAAATTTTCTTGGGTATTGTCAAGAATCTTCTCCAGCACCAAATTTCAAATTGGACATTGCTATGTTAAAGGATTATATTTAGTTTATGTTTCTGGTTTGCTGTCCGTATACAAAAATACAAAGAACCTATGTTTTAATACCTATGTTTTATATTGATGAATTAATGACAGGATGAAGGATCTTCTTGAAGAAGAGTGGTTATGTCTGTGCCAAGATTATGAATAAGGCAGGTAACTCATTACAAGACCATGAACACATAGGCAGAAAAAGGAACATGCTAAAAGGCACCTGTACAATGGCATGTACATGTCCTAGGAACAGGTTATAAAAAGAGCAAGGAAAAATCAGATAAAATCAGGAGATGCTCTGAAGAGCATCTCATCTGATGGAATGGAGTCAAGCCTGCCAAGTCCAGAGATTCTGGCCATGGAACAAGGTGGAAGACTGGAAAGAAATCTTGAAGAGGCTTGTGAGAATGTGAAAAGAATGAATTGTGTTGTGTAAGAATATTCAGATGCTAGACAGTGAAACTTTGTGAGTTAAAGGCTTTGTTTGAGAGTTCGCAGACATTCCTGTATCAGTAATTGAGGTGAGGAGGGGAAGAAAAAACTGTAATAACACAAAAGATGAACATGAGGAAAAGATGCTTGAGAGGGAGGGAAAATAAGTAGGTTTAAGTAGTTACTTTTTGATATTATATATTTTATATTTTCTTACAATGATGGTTCAATAAAAATATTTTCTTTTGTAAAGGAGATAAGTGTATAGATAACACTAGTTTGTCAGGGTAAGTAACATAGCACTCAGAATAATGCTGCTCATCTGTTTTATCCTGAGTGCGCTCTCTCTCTCTCTCTCTCTGTGTGTGTGTGTGTGTGTGTGTGTGTGTGTACATATGTATAATTTCCTATCCTAACTCACTTTCAAATATCTTCAAGCAAGTGATAATGCTACTATGTAACTTCTTACAACATCTTGATGTCAGAAAACAACTTCATATTCATATCCTAGTTTAATATTCATTACTTTTAATATTAGTGTTTCAAAAGGAATAGCCTGATCTACATTAGGTTTATAAATACATCAACTAATATCTAACATATTTTTATGTACCAATACACCAATACACGAAATAGATGTGAACAGAATTCTATTTGCATTACCATGTCTCCCTCCCCAGTCAAATGTTCTTTTTCAAATATTAGTATGAATAATTTTTCAACTGCAGTTGTGAAGATCACATTCCCAACAATAACGTCTATGTTTGTGCAGAGTAGGAGAGCAAACACATGAGCAAACACATTCTAGGTAGTGAGTTTCATAGATAATATGTAGCTTATTTCTATTTTTTTTTACCCTTCTGTAAGCATGTGGAGTCTCATATCTAAGCACTAAGGGAAGAAATGTAAATTGTAATGCATTGAGTAGGCTTAACCCTATCATTGAAGAGACTGAACCTCTGGTAGAAGATGCTAGAAAACAACAGAAGAAAGCTGTGTGTTCTGTGATACATTCTGCTTCCTCCTTCAAAAACTGGCCTCTGGATCATCAGGTTTAAAGAAGAATTCAAAGGTTGGGCTTGTTGGGAATGAAAGGTGGCGGGGGAGTCTTGTTTGTAGTACTGTATAGTTGTAATGAGATCTCCAATTTGATTGGAAACTCTCATTTCTTTCCAATTCTTCTGAGTAAACCTCGTGTATAAAATTTTGGTATTGTAACATTTTAGATTTATAAAGAAATAAAAGCCTTTATAATATGGCAAGCATGGATACAAAATTTATTAGAAATTCTTTCCTACTCCTTATTAAGCATTTCTTCTTAGAAAAGTGACATTTTGCCCATGTTGCCTCTGAGGAATAAAGTTTCACTTGAATAGAAAAATAGAGTGAGTATATTACCAGTCTCTTGAAAGGTTGTATGAAAAATCTCATCAGTGTTAATTCACTTAAATCTTAAAGTAAAATTATCTTTTTAAAAAATATATAATTTTAATTCAAATGTTTTAAGACAATGAAAATTCAGAACTCTTTTGTGACCTTGGCCATAGGCAAGGAAATCTTGCCAGCTAGCCTAATTGAGCAGAACTTTTTTCATCAACCAAAGAGAGAAAATATTAAGATGAATTTAATTCAATACTTTCCATTAAAAGTTGAAATTACGTAAGCAGAACTGAAGTGTGGAGTGACCAGCCATGAGCTTTCCTCATCATTGCCAGGTTTTTGCTTATCCTAGAAAGAATCTTTTTGAATCTGGAAGCCTCTTCTCTGCTCTCTACTCTGGACTTGAAGATCCTTAGCCTAATCCTTAAGTGAATAGCAAACTGTGGTTCTTCAGTGAGTTGGAATTGAATCGTGTTTCCAGTATGTTACCTTTTCAGAAGCAGAGCCTTCTTGGGCCCTCGTGACAGCCCTGAAGAGCTGGGTTTAACAATCTGGAAAAGCCACAAGGTTTATTTGATCTGCTGGGTCCAAATCAGATACAGGAAATGTCAACTTCTGAATTACCAGCCATTTCAAAAAATATTATGTGATCAGGAAGCTAAGAAATGTGCCAAGTTGACCCAGCCAAAAGCATTACTGAGAATTATTGATAGATGCCCTCTATTTTCTTCCTCCTCTTCCCAGAAACTTTTAGAGATTTGCTCCACCTGTTCTAAAGACAACATAAATGCAACATAAATGCAAACTAATCATCCACAGTCTTCTTTCTGTCCCACCTTCTTGCATCTTGTTATCTGTCTTTAAATAGAGGCTAGATTCTGAGAGACCTTTCTCTCTATCTTATCTGTTACATATATAAAAGCTTTCATACTCGTTTCCTGATTGACAAAACTAAATCAGTCTTGCCCTCTTTTCTAAAAGCTGCAGTGGATATGCTCTCTCATTGTTATTCCCTAGAGGTTGTTCATGTCTGGTCCCTCAGTATTACATGAACACTGTTTCTCAAATAATTGCTGTTTTTCCCTTTGTTTTTTTTTAATGGACTGTTACTTCCCTGGGCTTTGTGAATGTTCATGTTTTGTTGCTATTCCTTCAATTCAATTTATTATTATGAAGGTTATTTTCTCAATGAATGTGTCCCCAAGGACTGCTATTTTTACTTTCTTTGCATTTCTGATTGACATGCTTTCATTCCTCAATCTTATACCTTTCTCTAGGGTATTCACTCTAGGCTATGGAGTTTTTAATTATGATTTAGTTAAAAAGATTTGACTTGCATATCAGTCCCTGCTGGACAATTTCTATGAAATGTACTTGATTTCATACTGTCCTGTTGCTAAGCTTCCCTGACTAGGGAAGGGCTCATATGAACTTTGCTGGAAGGAAAAGTTAAGCAGAGGATACTATGGCAGACTTTCACTAATTTGTTATTCATAATGATGAAAAATAAATAAATTAACTCCGTGGGCAAAAAACATAGGGAGAATGATTAACAATGGCAATATATATAATTTTTTAAACATTTCCCATTACATTCATCCTAATAATCTCCTTTATTATACTCTTCGGCTAGCATTACAAATAGAAAAATAAATAGCTGGAAACCCAGTTACCAAGGAATTATATATAAAAAATAAAATATCACAACTAAACCAGATTGATAGATTATTTGACATTAAGTTGTTTTCAACTTCTAGTGACCAGATAGCTACTTAGATAGATAGTCAGATATTTGCATGATAATATAGCTCAATAAAGGTATTTTGCAACCAGAACAGTTAAATAATGTAGATCACATGTATTTATATGGATCTCAGATTTTCAAATAATAAATGTTAGATTGTAAAAGGACCCTGTAATAGAAGGATTGTGTCAGTCTAGCATTTTGAGATACACTTCTGATGGTTAATATCCTTAATTTGTTAATTTACTGTTGATTCAGCTCTCACAAGATAAAACTGGCCTGTATGTTCAGGAAAGAGGCCAAGGCTATATAATTTCTTCATTCAAATTTCATCCAATAAAACTGATAGCTGTCTTTCAACAACAGAATAACAACCTCATTGAGTTGAACAGAATTCGTAGCCATGAGGTCAGAATCTTTATCGAAACCTAAGTCACTTCCAATTATCTTTTCATAATATTAAAGTATTAACAGTAAATACTGTAAATATTCTAACCCTTGGTGTAATTTATATAATTATATTTATAACTACAAATCCAACATAGAACTAACAGAATGTGTTTAATTAGGCTAGAGAAAAGATAATCAGTTCATTGGTTTGAGACTAAGTCCATGGTTCCCTACTTCTAATCAGGCCTCACTATGATCAGAAAACATGCACCGGTATTTGTGTTCTGGTAATAAATACTGCAAACTATGCCAGTCTGGCATTTGGAAAAATGTTTACTTGACTCCAGAGAATAAAAGCACAAAATACATGATGGATAAAAAAGCAAGATGAAAGTTAAATTTTTATTTTAAAATAAAATTTATTGAAACTGTAATTTTTGTCCTTTTCTCTTTGTAATCTCTCTCTCCATCCATTACATTGATATGATTCAGAAGAAGAATCATGTGGTTGCCAGGTTATTGGTAGCCTTATGGATTTTTTCCAGCTTAAAATGACTTTGGCCAAGAATATTTTATGGCTTGAAGACATTCCTATCTAGATCTATTCCTGAACTTTCATTGTTTTATTAGGCTCTACCAATTTCTGTATTCTATTGTTGCTGTTTATAATTACCCAGGAAAGTCATCTGGGTCACATTGGGCTACCATGATATTATATTATTTTATTATATAATGTTAATAGCTGAGCAAGGTGTCATGGATTGACTCTGAAGACACCATGAGTCTTGCTCAGCTGTGACCCCCTTTTCAAGCCACCCAGACTTGCCTGTAACTCATTTTCCAAAATATGATGCCAGCTTTGTTTGGAAACTGAGCGGTTTCCTGAAAGTTGTGATTTTAAGCTCATTTCTTGGCCAGAATACTAAAACTGAAAATTATTTGAGATAATTTGGAGTGAAGATGAGGATGCAGTTTAACAAGAAGATAGAAAATTGTTTAATGATACTTTTAAATTTTAAGATTCAGAATGTGCATGAATTGCTGTGTTGAACATATTCAGAAAAACATTTTAACATATTTATCAGAACCAATTCATCTGTGTCTTGTCTTCCATCATATACCCAAGTGAAATATTGCTCAGATTTGAGCAAATATTGTTCAAATATTGTAACCACATTTCCTCAAAAATAAGACCCAGTCTTTTTTTTTGCCACCAAAAAAGGCACCAGGTCTTATTTTCAGGAGATGTCTTCCACTGACTCACCTCGTGGCAGTGGTACTGACAGTCATGCCTAACAGGAACCTGCTCCTGGACTACTTCTTTTGTAGGCCATTTTCTGCTGCTTGCACGCATCGCCCCCAGCCTCTGTTTCACTGTCAGAGGCATTTAGAAAAGGCATCTGCAGCCAGAAACAAGTTTCAGATTGATGTGGACATTGCCTCTGTCATTGTTTCACCATCAGAGGCCTTCAAGAAAGGCTGCAGAAGCCTTTCCTGAAGGCCTCTGACAGCGAAACATAGGCCGGTGGCAATGCATAAAAGGGGAGGCAAGAAGAAGTAGACTGGCAAGACAAGGCAGGTTTTGGGGTGTGTGATATCTGGCTGCAACTGTCTGAAGGTAACTACTGGTACGGAAGCTCCACACACCCCATCCCCAACCTAGCTTGATTTTTACCCATGTGCTCATCCCAACCTGTGAACCCCAGAGTGAGTGGGGTCTTAACTAGGGTTTATTTTGGTGGTAGTGCTTATATTGGGCACACATCAAGCTAGGGCTTATTTTTGGGATAGATCTTATTTTCAGGGAAACATGATATCTTGTTGGATCATCTACATCCTCCTCCTTTGCTGTACTTAAAGTTGACGTGCAAAAAAATAATAATAAGTATCTCAGCCATATAAATATTTGTTTTTGTGGACCAAACACAGTTGTTTTACCTTTGCTTGCAATAAATATAGTGAGAATTTGATGCTATCCATACAGTGATGTTAATGTGTACAATCCTTTTGAAGGATTTTGAGGAAAGATATTTGGTATAAGCATAGAATTATTATCACAGATCTCTACTAATTTAACAGTTGCTATTTATATATGCAGAAGTGAAATTTTCCCATTATTCCTGATATCATTTTTCTTTTGGCTTTAGTATTCTAGCCAGCTATTATAAGCGCAATATGTTTTTAGTGCTATATTAATGAGTTACGGCAAGTTAATATAGACCTGTTAAATTTCAACTTCCTCTCAAATTAAGGTTGGGGTATAAACTTGCATCACTGAAACACTGAAAGGCATACCTCCAACTCTAATTGAGATTATCTAGTCATTTTGGGAGAGATATCCAAGCAGTGACATTAGTACTCTGTCAGGTTTCCAAGTAATGAAATCCATTTAAAAAGAAAAAAGCAAAGTCCATCTTCCAAACCAATTTCTTTGTTGACAGAGGCAATGTCCACATCAAATTGGCAAAGTCCATGGTAATTCCAGATCTGACACAACCCAGAATTACCACACAATATCAGAAGATAGAAACAACCCCCAAAAGTCACATTCTCCAATAGAAGTAATTCAATGTTGCTTGATGTCATAAATCTTCAACTCAGGGGGCATGAACATGGTCAGCTCATTTTCCCACAGGAAGAAGAATCACCTAGCCTAAACATTTCTCCCTATTTCCACTCCTCCCCTTAGGAATGTGGCAAGCCCGAAACCCTTCCTCCTTGACCACCAAAGAGAAAGTAAGAAAAAGAATATATACTAAGGCTACTAAAATAGCTATACATATGTCAATTTCGGGCTTGACACACTCTTCTGTTGATAGCTATTCCATTTATTTTATGATATTTTTTACACAGTTAGATCTAGTGCTTGCCTGTGGTGAAGTGACCCAGTTGAGTCCATTTCCTCAATGCAAGTATTGCATGGTTTCAATATTCCACACACTGATTATGGAAGAAAGACAAAATTGAATCAAAGCTGCATAGCGCTGATATATATCAGATACTCCCATAGTGATTTTTACTCTATGCTATCTCAAAATTTGTCCAACCTTTATTTGTGGAAATAAATTAGCAGCAGGGAAGTACACACTAACATCAAAGATGGACCAAGGAGTAGGAGAAAAACAATGAACTCTCTCTTGCAAAAGGCAAGCAAAGATAATGTAATATTTAGATAATTTGAAGCTGAAAAGATCTAGAAGTTACCTTACAATGTACAAAGAGCCTGATTCTTCTTTTTCTTTCACTGATACCAACCAAGTAAATTCTTTTGATGTTTGTAGATTTTCACCAGAAGCCAGCAGGTATAAGCAAGAGAGGATTAGTTCATGGGTGTAAAACAGTTATTTCTGATACAGATCTGTCATTTAAAGGAGATGAAAGGCTGTTGCTCAGTAAGGGATCTTTTTAAGGAATTCAAAGATCTGATTGATCTGTAACCTTCTTTTCAACAGCTGTACCTAGCAACACTGCAAGTTTTTCTTTCCTTGAAGGGACTGAATATAAACATTTTCTTTTCCTTCAAACATCTGGCAATATGTATTCCAATAGAAGCTTTACATTACTTTAGAGCGCTTTTGTGAATTAGAATTCAAACAGCTGTGAACTTGTGAGAAATGACATGTTTTTACACTTTATACAAGAAAGCTAATATTTTTAAATGTTATACTTTTCTCATATTATTAGTATTCCTGACATATAATATTTATCTCTTTAAAATTTATCCACCTTTAGCTAACAGTTCCTCTACCATAGCATCTGCCTAGCCAAACCATAATTGGTTGGAGCAATGCAATAATTATAATTTTCTGTCCCCATCTTTTTGATCCCTTAGGAACAAAAGAAGGAAATGTCTCCTACCAATTGAGAAACCCATTTCTGGCCAAATAGGTCCAGGCCCTATATGGCACATAACCAAGATACAAATTGACACCAGACATGAATATTTAAAAGAGTAATGACAGTATATTAAAATTACATATCTCTATCATCTCTATATGTATCTATCTATCTATCTGTCTGTCTCTCTATCATTATTATTAACTGTATCAGTTAGCTTTAAAGAATTATCAAATGTTCAAATGAACAAAAATTTTGGAGACTCCACCTTAGACACATACACACACACACGCTATAAAGGAAGGGAACAATGAATGTTTGCTGAAATGGTATATGGAGCAGAAAAATAATCATTTCTGAGAATTCCTAGAATTCTATTTTCATCCATTGTTTTTACCCAATGACGATTTTGAAATTAGTTCATTTAAAAAATAAAAAATCTCTTAAATTTTTTTTGGGGATCATTGTGGGAATTAGGTTCTTGAGATGGCCTATAATAGTATGAATGTATATAACCTAAACTGAAAAATGTTAATGAACGTGAACAATAGTTATTGGTCTCCTGATGTTCATTTTTGTAATAAAACTACATTAATTATTTCTGAAAATGATATAGTAAAATTGAGAACTGGAGAAATTTCTTTCTAACACATTATTGTGATATTCTTGAAGTTATTTATACAATGGGCTTCTCTTCTTTTGATTCTTTCCTAACTGTGTAACAATCAACCGACTGATACATTAAATGAAAATATCTGGATTGTGTATTACTTTGGCCCCTTTTTAACATTGACTTTTTGTTATTCACAAGCCAAAATCTGTCAGGATTCAACATCATTACAAATGCTCTGTCACATTCACCATATTTTTCATATGGATGCAAATGTATTGTAATCCTATATAAGTGTCTATTGCTTGAATTATTCCAAAGTAGAACTGCTTTCTTAACTTTTTAGATATCGATTACAAATGTTGCAGATCATTCACCTAGAGTAGACCATTAGACTATTAAAATAGTAGACCATTAGACAGTAATATACATGTAAAATATAAGACATTCTGGTATTGCTTCTTTCTAGTTAGCTAACTAGGCTTATTAGAATCAGTAGCAATTATAAGATTGACTATATTATAGACATAAAAATAATAAAGAAGCACATTACCTTTTTAATAACACTCACTTTTAGTACACAATTTTAAAAACAATTCAAAAACAACGTAGTTTAATTGTGTTTTTATAGGAAAGCAACACTTGAATTTTCCTCAAGGTGCAGTACAAAAACTGCATTAAAACTGAAATATTTTCGGAACTTCCGCTTTGCAAGGCTTCGGGCGGCAGCAGGAACTGCGATCGTGGCACGGTTTCGCGTGCACGCTGCTGAGTGCCCCCGATCCAGCTGGATTTGGGGGCTAATAGTTACCCCGTAGAGGTAACTGAAAACAGGGGAGATCCAGCAGGGGTCCGGGGGGATCGCAACCCCCCCTCCTCAGCTGGATTAACTCCCTTCTCCGAAAGCGGTGGAGCGGCGGTCAGCAATGGCCACCACAAAGAAGCTTTCATCCAGAAAAGAATGTGCAGGAGGAAGCTGAGAAGTGAAAATTTTTGGCTGACCGGGATAATAAGTAACATTTAAATACCCTGGAATTTTAATTTCATTAAAGATACATCGTTCCCAAAGAAGATTGGAAAAAGCGGCGGATGAAAGTTAAAAGGGAAAGTTTTTTTCTCACTCTCCTTCCTTACGGTGATAGCAGATGGAAATTGGAAAAACCCATTTTGGCACTAGCAGGTAATTAAACTTGAAAGTTAAAGCCAAGGGGACATTAAAGATTTCTGAACATTGGAAAAAAAATTTTTTTTTGCTATAAGTGGGAAGGGAGAGGGAAAGAATTAATATTAAGATTTTGCTGGAGGAGGCTGCTTGGAACTTATAAGACTAGAGTTAAATTGTAACAAGACTTCTAAAAGATATATTTTGGAACTTTGCAATTGAACTGTACCCCAGTAAGAGAAAGTATAAAAAGAAGAAAGTGCTAAATGAAACAGTTTGTGTATATTTGGATTGCTTGGTGACTTTGGGACCTTTGGAAATTATTATTTGAAAGACTAAAAACATTTGGGTTGTTTAAATTTTTTTTCACAATGGCATTGCTTGTTGATGAACTGAAAATGGAATTTAAAAAGCTAAAAGAAGAGGAACAAGAAAAGAAGGGCCCTTCTGGATCTGTTTTTCATTTTTTAGAAATGGCGATTTCTACCTATCAGAAATTACAAGAACAAGGTTGGGATGAAGAAGAAGAAGCCATCTTTAATGAACAAACAACTTTAGCTGGGGAAGAAAAAGGGAAAGAGGGGGAAGAGAATGGAGAATTTAAGACTTAAAAAAACAACCAAAAAAGGGGAAAATAAGGTGAAAAATCGATACAATGTCAGAAAGCAACAGAAAAGAGAAATACAGAAAGTGGAGATTAAGAGGGTAGAGATCAAAGGATGGGGGGGTAAAAAGGCTAGATTGGAGAAGAAAGGAAGGGAAAAAGGGAAGAGAAGTTACAAAGGTTTGAAACAAGATGTAAAGAAACAGGATTTATTCAGAGATAATGGGTAAATATATATTTAAAAAAGAGATTCTGCAAAAGTACATAAGACTGTATTGTTGTATTTGTATTTTGAAATAATGTTAGAAAACTGGAACATTATATGATTATAAAATGGTATGCAATATTAAAAGGAATGTGTAAAATACTTAAGATTGAATGATTGAATTTAATTTGCTATGGATTATTGTTTAAATTATATTATAAACTTATTATTTTCCTATTTTAAAATATAGTACGTAGCTTTAGAATGTACTAAGCAGAATCAGAATGAAAATTATATATTATTTTAAGTGTTAAATTTAGGGGAAAGATAAAAAGGCGTCATACTTCAATCAGTGATTACAGGAGAAATTTTGTGTTAATGAGAAAAGATAATAGATAATTGAAATAGAACAGACAAAAGATACAAGCATAATGATTTAAATTGAGATGAAATAAATAAAATAGAATTAAGAGAGTGAAAAGAGGGGAGAAGCTATATAGAAAAATATAGAATGGTAAATAAGATATGAAATGGTATATAAAGTGAGCATGAATTTGATGTATATCTGTACAAAAAGATGTAACCCGGGACTAAGCCACTTTCCAAAAAGAAGTTTTATGTTTTCATGTTTTGTGTCTTGTTTGTGTATGTTTGTTTATTGAAAATTAATAAAAAATTTATTTAAAAATAACCTGAAATATTTTCGCCTTATTGAATTTAATAAAATGCATTAAATATACTAAACATGCTTCCACCATGTAGGTATTTCTAGCTAAGTCTAACTATTTAAGTACTCCTGTACAATTGTCAGATACATAAAGAAACAACATTTCCTTGATTGAAGAAGAAGCAGAACTTTGGCAAAATTGACATAGCATAGCAAATATGTATTTTCATTAAACTATTAGCATGTGGTATGAATTTTCATAAGTCAAAAAGAACAAGGTATCTAACATTTATTTCCCATATTAGTCCTGTGTGCAAATTTGACAAAACATAAAGAAAATTCTTGCTCCTCTGATTTTTTTTTTTATACCCAATTTTTGGGTATAACTGCTTCTAATCTTTAAGTTCATATACAAGAAAATATGACTAGTAAATGACAAAATACATGCAATACATTTCTATAGGCAGTGCTCTTCAAAGATGATAAGGGGAGGGGGGGGAGGAAGATTTCTGATGCTTCCAGTCAGCTGTCCACAAGGAAACACAATGGGAAATGTAGCAGGAAATCACAAGTGGCTTCTACTCCAATTGGTTTTTTTTTTAACTTATCATGATCATTCTGTTTCTCTGTTTAGGTAAGGAAATATCTTAGTTTGTGTAGTACTACTATATAAACCACTCACAAATACCATGGATGTTATCTATAGATTTACTCAAAGTGTTTGACCAAAATTAACCTTTAAGAAGCCAAGAGATGATTTGTCTTTCTTTTTAAAAACTGCAGCAGGAATAAGAAGTAATGATACCAGTTAATATAACTGGTGTTAGAATAATTTTTGGTCCAATTACAAACTGGAACTAAAATGAAGGATGCAGACAATTGTTCAAAGTAAATGTAAGCTTTATTCATAAACCTGAATTGCAAAATGGAGGGTCAGCTGTTATGAACTAACAAAAACCATTTAATAAAACTTATTAACATTATGTTAAGCAGGCTTGAAATCCTGCACTTTGGATTGGCCCTTGGATAGCGAACTGGGATTGGTCCTCACGGAGCAACCTGATTGGCTATTAGTTTAACATCTTTCATTGGGCAAAGGTTAAGCATGTGGACACAGGTCATTGGTTAACAGGTCAGTAGCTAGCTCTATAAAAGGGCTACTGCTGCCCAAGGGTTTTGGCTCTCTATTTCTGATCCTTAATAAAGAGTTGAAGTTCACTAAGTCACTGACTCGTCTCAATTACTTGCACTCATGCCCAGAATATAACACTGGCGATGAGGATGGGATGCAAGAGACGATAGAGCTGACTGAACACTAAAGAGCGCCAAACAGAGCACTTGGCTGAGCACGCACCAACGACGGCAACATGGCCAGCGGTGCTATACCACCCGCTCCATTTGACCCGGCAAATGAAGACTGGGACTCATATATGGATCGGTTCCAGATGTTTCTGGAGACCAATAACCTAAAGGACGCGACAACCGGCAAGAAACAAGCAATATTCCTGACCCATTGCGGGCCAGCCATATTTAAAATGGCGAAATCACTTGCAAAACTGGCTGAAGTGAAATCAATGGACTGGGACGCCTCACTCCTCTCCTAAAGGCCCACTATGCACCCGCAGTGCCCACACTTGTCCGAAGACATGAATTTTACCAGAGGGACCAACGGAAAAGCGAAAGTCTCGCAGACTACATCGCTGACCTCCGGAATTTGGGAGGCCTCTGTGGGTTTTCCAACCTCGAAGAAGCTTTGCGAGACTGCATAGTTCTGGGATTAGATGACCAGATGGTGCAAAGCAAGATCATGGCCAAAGGGGACATCGATCTTGCCGATGCCATCACAGACGCTACTGCAGCAGAAGCAACCAGGAAGTCGGCTGCTCGAATGCGCCGCACCAACGTACCGCTCCGTCAACTCGCGAATGACACCTCGCCGCCCGAGGCGCTTTTAAATGCAATAGACTCCAATTCAGAGTGAGCGTAGCTCGGGAATTTTTCAAAGTTTAATGGAGAGACTCTTACAAGGCATAAAAGGGGTCGTACCATAGTTTGATGATGTGTTAATCGCCACCCCTAATAGAGACATCTTAGAAAAGCGTCTCAGAATGGTTCTAAAGAAATTTAAAGACGCTCGGCCTGAAGGTTAAAAAAATAAATGTCAACTGTGTACCGAGAGGGTGGAGTTCCTGGGATACCTTCTCGATAGTCAAGGAATCCACCCCACTGATAACAAGCTAAAAGCAATTAAAAATGCCCCAACGCCCAAGAATAGAACAGACCTCCAAGCCTTTCTGGGGCTCATTAACTTCTACAACATTTTCTTGCCCCAGAAGGCGACTGTAGCGGAGCCCTTACACAGACTTCTTGATAAAAGAGCTACCTGGGTCTGGGGACGTCGAGAGGAATGCGCCTTCCAACAAGTGAAAGACTTGCTAACCTCCGACGCTGTTTTGATGCAGTACAACGAGACTTTACCTTTAACTATTACTTGCGACGCTTCACCGTTTGGAGTGGGAGCAATCTTAAGCCATGTACTTCCAAACGGAAACAAAGCACCTATTGCGTTTTTCTCACGAACATTATCAAAGGCCGAAAGGAACTATAGCCAACTCGATAAGGAGGCCCTTTCTGTTGTGTCTGCTGTGAAACGCTTTCACGAGTACGTGTATGGACGAGCATTTACGATAGTTACAGATCACAAACCATTGCTTGGTATTATAGCGGAGACAAGCCAACCCCCTATATATTATCGCCAAGAATGACTAGATGGTCTGAGTTCCTAGCTGCCTACAATTACGTGTTGTAACATCGCCCAGGGAAAGCCATTCCCCACGCTGATGCGTTGAGTCGCTCTCCACTTCCGGAAGCCGTCGACGACCCAGCTCCAACCCTCACGACGCTCCAAATCGAAACGCTGCACTCGCCGCCACTAACAATGAGAGACATCGCGATCGAGACAAAACGGGACCCTGTCCTGGCACGAGTCCTCAGCTGGGTTGAAAGGGGATGGCCAGCCGACCAAATCCACAATGATTTTGCACCATTCAAGAATCGGCAGACAGAGCTTTTCTCCCAGAGAGGTTGCGTTCTCTGGGGGGATAGAGTAGTCGTCCCAGAGAGGCTACAACAGACTGTTTTAAAAGTATTACACGAGGGACATCCGGGCATCGTGCACATGAAGGCGCTCGCACGAAGCTACGCATGGTGGCCGGGCATTGATAAACAGATTGCAGCCTGGGTAACCACATGCCAGAAGTGCCAAGACGTTAGCAACGCCCCACCTAAAGCGACGCCAACCGAGTGGGAAACCCTCGAGGTCCGTGGTCCCGTATCCACGTTGATTTTGCGGGACCCACCAAAGGACACACGTTTTTATTAACAGTTGACGCCTATTCAAACTGGCTAGAAATCCAAAAGATGAAGACAACCACAACAGAGTCAGTCATTAATAAACTGAATAAATTATTCGCAACGCATGGGTTACCAGACGTTTTAGTTTCTGATAACGGGCCCCAGTTCATGGCCCTAGCTTTTGAACAGTATCTAGCGGACCAGGGCATCCGCCATGCGCTTACCTCGCCAGCGCACCCTGTGGCTAACGGAAGGGTGGAGCGAATGGTACAGTTCGTCAAGAAAACCCTACATAAAATAGACTATGGGGACATCAACAACAAGCTCAACCGAATACTCCTGCTCCAACACATCACCCCACACAGCATCACAAATAAGACGCCTGCCAACTGCTAATGGGGCGGAGACTTTGCTCTCACCTCGACCACCTCCATCCCTCTTATTCACCAGAAAAACCCTGTGGATCCAGCGGGAAGTGCCGCGAATTCAAGGTAGGCGACTTGGTGTTTGCTAAAAACTTTTCAGGCGACCCATTATGGGTCCCTGCAACTATTACCCAACACACCGGCCCCAGATCCTACCGCCTACAGACTAATGACGGGAGACTTTGGAAATGCCACATAGATCAACTTCGATCCAGAATGGCACCCACCTCCCGTGACTTCCATAATTCACAAACTAAGGGGGGAGATATCGAGGAGGCCAAAATGGGCTAGATGATGACATAATCACGGGGACCCAGCAACCTAACCAAAGAAACGCGCAACCTGAAGAAGAATATTTCTCTGCCCAGAAATAGCACGAGGGAGGCAAGCCCACGGGACCCGGAAACAAGCCTAGGAGACTGGGATAACAACAACGAGAGCCGCGCCGAGTTCTCCGCGCAGAAACGGAACTAGCCACACCAGAAACCCTTGATAGCATTCCACCGGAATCGGACTGCAGACAAAAAACGGTGAAACTGCGAAAATCAAACAGGCAGGTGAAACGACCTGCATATCTACACACAAATATGTTACCGCACCCCTCAAACGGAACCTAGGCGGGAGGGGTGTTATGAACTAACAAAAACCATTTAATAAAACTTATTAACATTATGTTAAGCAGGCTTGAAATCCTGCACTTTGGATTGGCCCTTGGATAGCGAACTGGGATTGGTCCTCACAGAGCAACCAGATTGGCTATTAGTTTAACATCTTTCATTGGGCAAAAGTTAAGCATGTGGACACAGGTCATTGGTTAACAGGTCAGTAGCTAGCTCTATAAAAGGGCTACTGCTGCCCAAGGGTTTTGGCTCTCTATTTCTGATCCTTAATAAAGAGTTGAAGTTCACTAAGTCACTGACTTGTCTCAATTACTTGCACCCATGCCCAGAATATAACATCAGCAATTTGAAGATGGCTACAAAATCAGAAAACTGAAAGCAGTATATTTATAGAAGTACTGGGATTTGATCCTGAAATATGCAGATTAATTGCAGTGTTTTTGCTCTGGCATGTAAGTTCCATTGGAGTTAGTAGTTAGTAGTTTCTTGGTCTGTGGAGTTGATCTTTTCTGGGTGTGGAATATTATGAAGGGTCTGACATCAGAGATTTGGATGAAGGGCTTGACGATGGGGGAGCAATATTGTGATTATGAGGTTTCCCTATCTTGGGATGTCACTTCCTGATTGATTTGCTAGTATCAGATGCTTCCTGGGGAGACATGCTTTGTCATTTTCAGCATCCATAGGATCAAAAGTCTTTAAACATTTTTTAATAACTCTGTATTTTGGACGGATGAGGTTTTTGTCTGTGAAATGGATGGAAAGGGATATGACCCAGGTTATTTTCTTCTTACAATGTTAAAGAAAATAGAGTAGTGAGTTATGTATAGAAAGGTTTTTGGATATGAAGACAGATCCAAAGCTCAGGTTTTCACAACTTGTATGTACTGGTTCATAAATTTAAATTGAGTTAATAACATAATTATTTTTTTGTAAAAAGTGAAGATTTTGTAAACTGTCTCCCACAACAGAGCTCCTGAGAATTCAATATTAAAGTTATGTTTTCATATATATGAATAGAAAGAAGACGCTGATTAAAATTAAAATTTATTCAAATTATATTAGAACTTATTTAGCTTATTAAGCTGAACATGTAGACTTCATATGCTTTAGATTTAAAATACAGCAAGGAAAGTAGTAATTATGGATTTATGAGCAAGGAATAATGTGTAATCAATTTAACCTGCATCCCATAATCTTATTTGTTAAAAACAACAGAACTGAATTGACATTCTGAGCAGGATGTATTCATTATTTAACTTAGTCAATGAAAAAAGAAAAAAATATAAGAACTACCATATATGGCATTTACTGACCCATTAATATTGTTTTAAACAAAACAGTTCAATTACCTTTTAATTCTCCCCACTTCTCTATATCAAAAATTCTTTCAAGTTTTCCACCTGATGGGATAGTAAAAATATTTAATGTTATCATTCAACAGAAAGAGTTATCAAACACTGTCATTGCCTAGTTTTTAATTAGGCAGAAATATAACCTGATTAATTGGTTCTCTCCAGATATGTAACTTGTTGTGAAGAAGAAGAAAAAGATTCACTGGGGATTTCATTTGATTTCCATTTATGCAAAATCTGCTGGAGGAATTTATTACTAAGTCACCAATAAGACTCAGTGGGGACAATGGTACCTTTTGTTTTGATGTAACTTTAGAAATACATAACCAAGTTTTATCAGATATAGTTTAATAATCTGGCATTGACTAGATTCTCTGAAAACCAAGAAAACCTAATTAGGAATTTTTCCATATCAACATTTTTTTTTTCAGAATAAAGGTATCTTCTCACTTCTTTTGTTGGTTCTAAAGAAATATTGCTCTTGTCTTCTTGCATTGTTGAACAAAAGGCATCCTTATGCTGAAAAAAAGAATTCCATGTTTAATTAGCAGCCAGTGTTCCAAAAAGTAAACTCCTACAAAAGATCTAGACAAAAAGGGGGAAAAAACTAGTCATGAATAGGAAAAAAAGAATCAGTAATGAAAGGGAAGAGAGCAGGGGTGGGATTCTACCAGTTCGCACCTATTTGGTAGAACCGGTTGTTAGCATTCTAAACAGTTTGGAGAACTGGTTGTTAGGAGAAATTACTGGCCTAATCCTGTAAGGAAGGCAGGAAGGAAACATTCTGGTGTTGCTTACAGAAACTGCTTCTCCGTTAACCCTTATTACATTCTTGGCAGGACTAGACTTCCTGTCTCAGGAACTTCTCTGGAGTTTTTTCCCCCTCCTTTACTGGTAGTTTGCTTGTTTGGAATGACCATTCAAAGTTACAATGGCACTGAAAAAAGTGAGTTATGGCCATTTTTCACATTTACGACTGTTGCAGCATCCCCACAGTAATGAGAGGCCAGGCGAGGAGATGCGCACCTCGATGTGAGTGATATTGAGTTGACCACGCCCAGCCAATAACATGACCACCAAGCCACGCCCACCAACTAAGTCACACCCACAGAACTGGTTGTTAAAAAAATTGAATCCCACCCCTGGAAGCGAGATAGAAAGAATAGAATCTGATTACTAAGGAGATGCTATGTAAAAGATATATCTGGGCAGTGAACTCCGTACCAAGAAAATAAATGAGCAAAAGTGAAAGAATATTTATAAGGATAATATCATTGTATATACAAGAGCAAATGATTCCTTCTGTGGAAATATTCCTTCAGGGTGCAGTGATATCCAGAAAAAAGGCCAAGAAAGAAGTTTTATTTCACTATCAAAACTGGTACATTCAAAATAGTGGACAAGAGCCATCATCTGCTCTAAATTATTAAAAGGTTGGTAAGAAATCTATAATTATATGGACAAAAATTTACATTTGAGTTCTGTCTACAATATATTTAAGTTTCGTGCCATTTATCAAAGTACAAGAAATATGGTGTATCGATCCACTGAATCTTCAAACTTCATTCTTCCATGTTATTTCATCCCATGTCTCCTAGTTCTGATCATATGTAGCTGGCAAACAGCTGGCTCCCTGGCAGTACAACTTCATAAACATGGACATTTTTGCAGGTATTGTCCACATGGGATTTGCAGTAGGCAATGGAAACAATTATCTCAGGCTCCCAAAATATAAACATTCAGGCCATTCTGTGTTAACGTATACGATCGATAAGTTAAAATTTATTTCCAACATTTCCTTTCCTGCACTAAAAATGTCAATACAGGAAAAAGAATGGAGAGAAAACTACATTGTTGTGCGAACCAGCAGGAAGAAAAGCTCTGTGTGGGGTAAAGGCTAAAATGAATACTCCACCTTTGGGCATCTGAAAGTTTTAAAAGACCCTAATCATTCAAGCTTTTAGGTTTAATTTTCTGGGACCAATTGTTGAGGAAAGGACGTTTAACTTTCTGTCTTCTCTGTGTCTATGCTTGGAGGCCTTGTCCTTCAGTCTGGTCAATTTATTTCTTGATTGTGGCCTTGTTAGCCCCTCCCCCACCCCCACTTCCAAATACAAGGCTTTATGCAGTCAGGGAATTATAATATCTATGCTTCCATGTACTTCTACACTGCGGTGGCAATAAAAAAATACTGGAAAATGCTTTAAAAGCCACCTAATTTGTTCCTACTCGGTAATTCTGCTTGCCTCATGATTAGACCCATTGATGCACAATGCTATTTCCTTCTTTTGCAGCAGCTTGTATCATTCTCTCTATCTGCTTGAGGGAATGATGGTGTAACTATCTCTGTTCAGTCCTTGAAAACAGGTGATATTGATGCATTGCAAATCAGTCTTGAGCTTACATTTCATTTTAGCAGAACCTCTTGGACTGAAAAGCTATAAATAACTCCCGCATTTCTGAACATCAGCATGGCATGAATTATGAGCCTTTCATCAAGGATCAATAGAACAATAGTCTTCCAGCTTCAAAATCTTCCAAATTTGTGCATGGGAATGCATGTGTGCATAAAATTTATAAGGAATATTTCTTTTATAGTGTAGCTTTTTTCTTCAATGCAGCTTCAAAAGGACTTGTGGTAAACTCCATATACATTCTATCATATTTTATCTGGAATATTTATAATCATTCATTATAATGTTTTTATTAACAAAAATGAATTAATAATTCAGTTACTCTTTGATTTATTATCATGTTCTGGAGCATCCTTTGGAAATAATTAGAAGATTTTCTCAGTCTATTAATGAAGAGAAAGTTAAAGGGTCTTTTTCATCAGTATTCTCAGGTAATGAGCTTGAAATGGATTGTATAATATGAGTTACATAAGTTACTTCTTGGTCATTAAGCTAATACATTGTCAAACTTTGTATTAAAAATGCATCTGAACTTTCTGTTTTATGTGGTTTTAAAAAGGAAAAGAAAATGTAGCATTCAGGACCAGATTAACATCAATTGATGGCCTTAGCACAGCCAAACAATGGTACATTTCAATGGAAGCAAAATTCTTACAGTCATGAGATGGAAATATCATATCTGAAAGTACTTTCAAATCAAACTTTTAAATTTTAGTCATCATGCCAAATACTTTTTTTTTAATGCAGATTCCGGTTGAATGTATGTAGTGCATAAGGACAATCATAAAAAATTGACTAAAGTTGTACGGTAATGAATATGTTAAGAGTATAACAGCTAAGAGAGAAAGCTCTAGCGTTCACCTTCTCTTGGTGCCCTAAGCACATGTTTATGTTGTCTAATGGTTTATCCAGGGCTGGGAGTGCTCTGTGTAAAATATTTTTGCCATGGTCCTGTAAAATAAATCAAGAGGCCTTTACCTACTTACTTAGTTAGTTACTTACTAATTTTGGAAAAGGGAAACAAATCAGTGGTGGGATTCAATTTTTTTTACTACCGGTTCTGTGGGCGTGGCTTGGTGGGCGTGGCAGGGGAAAGATACTGTAAAATCTCCAGTCAGAGGTGGTGTTTGCCGGTTCTCTGAACTACTCAAAATTTCTGCTACCGGTTCTCCAGAACTGGTCAGAACTTGCCGAATACCACCTCAACAAATACTCTGATAATGCTATTTTAAATGAACAATATGTCACTATTGAAACTGAAACATCCCTACTGTTCTGCCTTTTTTCCTCCTGGCTTAGTTTCTGGAAATTTTTTCTATGTGGTTTTATTTATTTATTTATATTTCCTATTTCTTAACCACCCATCTCCTTCAGAGATGGAATATTGTTCTGCCTTTAAGAATAGAAAATGGTAGTTATTTAACTGAAACTCCATAGCATAATTTCTAATGTAAGTATGTTATTATTTCATCATTAGCAAACAGTTATATATCTATTGCCATTAATCTGTGTGTTGTTCCATAATTTTGAAAGATGGATACTAAAGAACAGGAACACTAATGGTGACACCAGAGGGGGCTAATATTGAAAATCTTTTATTAAGAAATCACTCTGAACATACAGCATCAGAACGATAGGACCCCAAACATCTGGATGAACCCAAATGGCAGGGAAAGTTCCCAGAATATGACTCATGAGAAAGCTGGGAAAAAAGGAGCAACTCTTATAGCCCTTTTCTCTCACTTCCATACTCTTGGCAATCTTCACCTCAGTTTTAGGTCAACTAGCATTTAGAAGTTAATGAGTATAAATACAAACATTAATTTCCAAATGCTAGTTGTCCTAACAGAATTCTGTTATTCTGTTAGGACAACCAACATTTTGAAATTAATGTTTGTATTTATACTCATTGGAGACAAAAAGATGAGAAAAGAATAAGCAAGCACCTAATCAGGAATACACATTGAAAGGAATGCCTTATATCTGGCTGTTTACTTAGCATGCTCCCAGCAGCTTAGAAGGCAAAAGAAAGCTTTAAGGTGAAACTGATTTGGGTTTTGCCAATTTAAGATAGCAGCACAATCCTGCACATGGTGCTAATTAACTAATTATGGCCCCAGAGTTGAGCTTGTTAACTTATGATTAGCACCTTTTTAGGGAAGCAGTGTGTTTCAAAAAAAAGCAATTTAGGAAGAGATAGCTTGTTAAGCAATTTCTCCCCTCTGCAAGAGGGAAAAGTCTAATAAAGGCAGGGGTGGGATTCAAATTTTTTAACAACTAAGCATAGCTTAGTTGGTGGGCATAGCTTGGTGGTCATGTGACTGGCTGGGCGTGATCAACTCAATATCACTCACATCGAGGCGCGCATCTCCTCGCCTGGCCTCTCATGACTGTGGGGATGCTGCAACAGTCGTAAGTGTGAAAAATTGTCATAAGTCACTTTTTTCAGTGGCATTGTAACTTTGAATGGTCACTCCACACAAGCAAACTACCAGCAAAGGAGGGGGAAAAAACTCCAGAAACGTTCCTGGTACAGGAAGTCTAGTCCTGCCAAGAATGTAATGCGGAGAGGCAGTTTCTGTAAGCAACACCTGAATGTTTCCTTCCTGCCTTCCTTACAGGATTAGGCCAGTAATTTCTCCTAACAACCAGTTCTCCGAACTGCTTAGAATGTTAACAACCAGTTCTACCAAATAGGTGCAAACCAATAGAATCCCACCCCTGAATAAAGGGTAAAAAAGTGGGAAACCCCTCCCTCAAAACTGCAGTCATGCAGTCAGACATAGGACACACATATACATTATTAAGTAAAGCTACTAGTAATGAATTGTACAAATGCACTCATACACATGCACAGACTTTTTATTGGATTAACTTTAAACCCATTATGGTCACTGTGCAACTACACAAAACAGCAAGATATGTTTCAACAATTTTTTTATTCAAAGTTGCAATGCAATTGCTTATTTATTTTATTTTATTATTGTATTATTTTGTTATCACAAAATTCCCAACATGAATCAAAACATTTTCATAATATTGTAAATAGAGTGAGTTCTACACTAATTAATGTTACTAAGATTGTGTCTTATTACCTTCCCATTATAAGGAGGTTGTATTTTTATTTGTTTGTTTATTCAGTTTATAAACCACCTTGGTTATCCAAGCAACTTTAGGTTAGGTACAAGATAGTAAAATTAACAGAAAATAGTTTACTACAGGAAAGAGGAAACCTAGAAAGTGCATTCTGATTCACAAACAATTGAGGAATAAGCAACCATCTACACATCTATAGATACTGCTGAGACTAGAAAAGCTCCAAGCTGCAAACCCATCTAGCACTGGTCATTCTCTTCAAACAAGAAAGACCACATTTTTCTCATTTTTAAAAGATTTTTCTAAAATACCAAACTTACCATGGATATGCGCTATGGCCTTAGGCAAAACATACTTCACAATACATTTCTTGAACTATCTCCAACTCAACAAAAGTTTGCTTTTACCTTATATAACATGTATTGAGCCACTTGTTTAATCAACTGTCTTTTAATGTACTTTATGATTGTGTCCTCTGTGAAAATGATTTCTCAAATATAAAATTCACAGAAATTTAAGTACAAAATTCAAGACATTTACATCTCTTCCCATAACTGGCCAATATAATACTTGGCAAAAAAACCTAAAGTTAATAAAAAGTTTAAGGGACAGTCAAAATACAGATTGTCAGAAAATTAAATGAATAAGAATGATACTTAAAAGTATCAGAATTTGAATTTTATGTACATATATAGATTACTGAGATGACAGTGAAGGGTATGTATATCTATATACATACATGTAGGTAGAGTGTCTGTGTAACTTTTTAATGAAAATTGTACTCTAACATTTATTTTATGGTGTAATATTTTAAAACTCTAAAAGTTATTTTCTGATGTACTACTTTCATTTTTTCATTTTTTACATTCACAATAAAAAAAGGATGGTGTGGTGGCTAAACTAATATTTTGGTTTTGGCAGTTTGAGTTTCAGTTCCAGTAAATTTAAATTCAAAATCAACAGTTTATCGAAAACCAAAAGATTAGTATTAAGTGCTTTCCACTGCACCATTTGACAATATGATTGCAATAAACTATTTCCTGCTGAAAAATTGATAGCAGCTGATTTGTTTTACATTGGCTTACTGTATTTCAACTTTATTGTCCCACTTATGCAGGGCTGAGTCTTTTCATTGGTGGATGATGTTAATTTAATTTTTTCATGATAGCCCATGTTTCAGGAAGAAATATTATGGGGTCTCCATTTAAATAAGCAGGCAAGATATATTCAGAATTAGAACCAATTTAACCCTATTAAATTAATTGTGAGAAATAAACATCCAGCAAGAAAAAAAGTCATCCGTGTTCTTCTTGATATATCCTCAATATCAATTTTTAAATAATCAATTTCACAATGTAACTTCCATAAAATTCTCATCTTTTGTCCAAATTTAAGAGATAAGTAAATCCTGTGTTTAGCTCCAAAACCTATATCCACCCATTCATTCTTGGTAGTCTTTGATCAATTAAGGAAAATCATTTGAGTAGAAACAGAAAATAGGAATAAAATACCGTACCCACTTCTAAAAAGAAAAATGAATCCTTTGCTGTTCTTTATGAGCATTTTATGAGTATATAAGTTGTACATGGATGAATTCATTCTAAATGGATGAATTACTTTTATTTATCTAATATTTCCATTTGTAATTATGTTAATTCCTAATTTACAAATGCTTAACTCTGGTACTCATCTGATTAGTGGCTATAGGAAATTAGCTGTATTACTGGCTTATTATGTTGCACCAGATGTCTGATTTTGTTGTTATGATTTACCTTTGGATTCAAAATTGCTTTTAAGTCTGCTAAAATGACAGTCATGCTGTTTATCTTCAAGGCAACCTAGTGAAATAAACCTTGAAAGATACAAAAAACTAATCTCTTTAGGAGATGAAGCAGCTAACACAATTTGAAACAGCAACTTAAATTAAATGTAATGCTTAAATGATTTCCCAATTGCTTTCCTGTATAAACAGCATAAATATCCAAATTATATTAGCCTTTAACATAATTATCTGAATATATAAAGTGTCTAGTTAAAACCTATTCCTTATCCCTGGCTTTGCTCATCATTTTTTAGGGAAACCAAAGGTCATAAAATAATTTAAATTCTAAGCCTATTTTCATTATTTTCCGAAAATCAAAGAATTGTTACTGGTTGTTTTTTTAATGCATTCATATACCATCATTGGAAAAGAATGCCTGGAAAAAACTTCTTTCTTAGTAAGAACAACAAAACATTGAAAACATCCAGAAGCGTTACAATGATAGAATGAATTTCAGTTGAACATCTTCTCATCCATCTTTACAGTTTCTAAAAGCAATTGAGCATATTTCATCCAACTACTGTATATTGTCCCAGGCTAAAAGTAGGCAGAATCTGGATCTACTGCAATGTTGCCAATGTGCCAAACATTCAGCCTTAAAGTAATCTTGAAATGAATTTTAATCTACATAGACTTTGAATAAGAGGGTTATAAGATTGTTTCCCTCAGTTATCTACTGGATTTGGGTTTTCTCTTTTTTTGGCTCTAGTAAGAATAACAGTCTAATGAAAAATATTCCAGATGGTCAAACTTTCAAACAATAATCATAGTCGTGTCCCACTACAGCAATCCTTGGCATCCTCTTTGCTCACTGGAAAACAATATTGCCTGACTGTCATGGATTGAGGGTGGAAATTTCCACCCAAGGTAAGGACAGTGGCAGCAAGGTAAGGGCAGTGACAGGTGTTAACAAGGGTTCAAGGTTTGGGAAACATAGGGAGCTTCCTTTCTGCTCTTCATTTCTCTTCCAGCAAGTGCTTAGGAAAGGGCACAAACAGTCAGGACAAAAGAGAAATGAAAATGGAAAGCACATGACAGGGTTCGCATCTCTTTTCAGTATGATAAGTGAGAAGGTGGAATGGAGTTCAGTGTGAATCTGTAGGTTTGGTAACTATTATTTTCCCCTTCTACCTTGTTTTATTTGTAAATTTATAAATAAAAAAAATATTCCATAATTGTTACTAACCCAGCTTCTCTTTTAAACTAAAGCCAAGTAAGAAATGCCAAAGGAATTTTAATGGACTCCAGAATGCAGCAGGTCTTCTTCTCCTTCTCCTTCTCCTTCTTCTTCTCCTTCTCCTTCTTTCTTCTTCTTCTTCTCCTTCTTCCTTCTTTCTTCTTCTTCTTCTTCTTCTTCTTCTTCTTCTTCTTCTTCTTCTTCTTCTTCTTCTTCTTCTTCTTCTTCTTCTTCTTCTTCTTCTTCTTCTTCTTCTTCTTCTTCTTCTTCCTCCTCCTCCTCCTCTTCCTCCTCCCTTCCTGTTTCTCCTTCCATGCTGTAAATCTTTTCTATACACTTGTTCCATCAATATGAGACATTTTTTATATTTTTTATATATTTTTTTTTATTTGAAGACAAACATACACAGACAATACATAACAAACAAACATAAAACCATCTTCCATTTTGTACATACAGTGTGTCAGTTGGTTTAGAATCTTTTGTGCGATCCTTTCATAATCATTGTTCACAATTTATATCAATCTTACATTGTCAAACTAACATATGCTTATCTATTTATCAATTATAAATTATCCTGCTATTTATTCCATCAATATTATATTATGCTGTCATCCAATGGTTATATATGTCTACATTATATTTTGTATCAGTCTATTAAACTTCTATAACAAAATTATCTATTCTGTTACCTTACCATGTCTTTTTATCCAACCATTGATAAAACAAATCCCATAGCATATAAAATTGCTTGTCTTCTTGTTCTCTAATTTCAAATGTCAGTTTACTCAATTCAGTATAATCCATAATTTTTTTAATAACTTCCTCCTGCATAGGTATTTTGTCATTTTTCCAGTTCTTCACAAATACAATTCTAGCCGCTGTTAAAACATTTACAATCAAATATTTCAATTCTTTATTGTATATGTCCTCCCAATAAAAAGATCTCTGGTTTAAAGTCTATATGTTGTTTTATCATTTTTTCCAACCATGTGTGGATTTTAGTCCAATATTTCTTTGCGTCCCAACATGTTCACCACATATGGTAATATGAACCAGATATCTGATGACATTTCCAGCATTTATCTGATTTATTCTTAAATATTCTCGCAAGTCTTGTTGGGGGTAGGTGCCACCTGTAAAACATCTTATACAAATTTTATTTATATGCAGTTGACATTGTCATTTTATAATTTTGAGACCACAATTTTTGCCATTTTTCTAAATCAATCTGATATCCAATTTTTTCCCCCAAGCAATCATTGTTTCTTTAACTTGTTCCTCCTTCAATTTAAATTCTAATAGATGTCCATAAAGTTTTTTAATTACCTTTCCATCAGTACCCATCAACATTTTATCTAAATCAGTCAACTTATCATAAATACCTTGTGCTTTAGAGTCTTTATCAAACCTAGATTGTATTTGCAAATATGAAAACCAATTCATTGTTACACCTTGTTCTTCCAATGCTTGCATAGATTTAAGTTCACGCTTTTCATTCAATATCTCACCATATCTAACTGTTTGTTCCTTTTTATATATTATTGGATAAGAAAAAGCTTCAATAGTTGATATCCATGTTGGAATTTTTAAGTAATATTGTCTTTTTATCTCTCCCAGTTCAAAAGTAATGCCTCTCGAATATAATGTCTTCTAAAATACCCATGTGTTTTAGTTCCCTGATACCAGAGAAAGGCATGCCATCCCAACAGCAAGTCATGGCCTTCTAAAGTCAATAATCTATTGTTCTTTAGTGTTATCCATTCCTTTACCCACATCAAACTTGACACCTGGTAATATAGCTCCCAATTGGGCAAGGCAAACCCTCCTCTTATTCTTGCATCTTGTAACAGTTTTAATTTTATTCTTGCTTTTTTACCCTGCCAAATATATTTCTATTTAAATCTTCAAAACACTTTCCCTAGTTGAATAGGAATTGTCTGGAATAGATATAAAATTCTAGGCAATATATTCATCTTAATTGTAGATATTCTCCCAATCAATGATAGTTGCAGTTTTTCCCATTTTATCAAATCTGTCGCAATTTGCTGTTTGAGTTTAACATACTTATCTTCCTTCAGTGTACTACATCTTGGTGTAATATGTATCCCTAAATATTTAACCTTGTTCGTGACCTGTATTTTTAAATGTTCTTCCAACTCTTTCTTTCATCTAGTTAACATATTTTTTGTTAATATCTTTGTTTTGTCTTTATTTATTCTCAAACTTGCTAATTTTCCATATTCTTCTATTTTTTCTATTAATTTGGGTGCTATTTCCAATGGGTCTTCTAATATAAATACCAGGTTGTCTGCAAAAGCTTGCAATTTATATTCCTCCTTTTTAATTTTCATTCCTTTTATTTCTCTTTCTTCTCTAATATTCCTGTTCAACACTTCCAATGTTAACACAAACAGCAAAGGCGACAATGGACACCCTTGCCTTGTCCCTTTTCTTATATCTATAGATTCTGTTAATTCTCCATTCACCATCACCTTTGAAGTTTGTTCATGGTATATTGTTTCAATGGGTTGGATAAATTTTTTACCAAAGCCCATTTGTATCAATTGCAGTAAAATAAATCGCCAACTCACATTGTCAAAGGCTTTTTGTGCATCTAGAAACATCAAGGCCATTTGCTTCTCATGGTGTGCTTCATAATATTCCAGAGTATCCAAAATGATTCTCACATTGTCTTTGATTTGTCTCTTTGGCAGAAATCCATTTTGATCAGTATGAATAAAATTATTTAAGTATCTTTTTAGTCTTTCTGCCAAAATTGAAGCAAATATTTTATAGTCTGAGTTCAATAGAGATATAGGTCTATAATTTTTAACTTGCTGTAGGTCTGTACCCTCCTTTGGTATAAGTGTAATGTATACTTCTGACCATGTTTTTGGTATTCTTTTCTTCAACATAACTTCATTCATAACTTCTAAAAGGTGAAGATTCAATATTCCCTGAAAAGTCTTGTAAAATTCCGCTGGCAAACCATCTGGACCTGGTGCATTCCCAACATTCTGTTTTTTTAAGGCTTCTGTTAATTCCATCATTGTTATATTTCCTTCTAACATTGTTTCAATGTTTTTAGGTTTGCTTTCTGTAGATATTGCTTAATTTTTTCTTCTTGAATATTCTCTTGAAAGTACAGTTTTCCATAGTAGTCTTGTATAATTTTTTTCTTCTCCTCATTTCCATAAAAAAACCTGTCCTTTATTTATTAATTGACTAATCCTTCTTGCTTCTCTTTCTTTTCTCAGTTTATAAGCTAGCCATCTGCCTGATTTGTTTACATCTTCAAAGTAATTCTGTTTGCCATTTTTAATTTTTGTGCTAATTCTTCTTTTTCCATTAGTCCCATTTTATGTTTAATTATATCCATTTTATTTTTAATATCTTTTCTTTGTGGGGACTTCTGTAAATCTTTTTCCAATCTTTTATAGTCATCTTCTAATGTCTTCAATGTCTTTTTCTGTTTTCTGTTTCTTTTCCTGGTATAATCTATTATCAAGCCTCTTGTGTAGGCTTTCATCGTGTCCCAGAAATTCTGTAAAGTTGTATCCTCTTTTCTATTTTCTTTGAAGAAGAAAACAAGTTCTTTCTCTATTTTCTGTTTAAAGTCTTTTTCTTTCAGAATCATATTATTTAGAGACCACCTGGATTTCTTCTTGTATCCTTTCCAAATAGCTGATACTGGATTATGATCTGCCCATGTGCTTGTTTCTATTTCAATCTGTTGTACATTAGTCAATAATTCTTCTGACATCCATATCATATCTATTCTAGAACAGGATGTATGCCTGTATGAATAAAAAGTATATTGCTTACTTTCCACATTTCTCTCTCTCCATGCATCTTTTAAGTTAAATACTTCTATTATTCGAAGGAAGGATCTTGGTAGTATCTTTCTAACTTTCTTTGTTCTTTTCTGTGTTTTATAATCCAACCGGTCATTAATTATTCCATTAAAATCTCCCATCATACAAATATTAACATAGTCTAATTCAATTATTTTCGTATGTAATTTTCTGTAGAATTTTTCTTGTTTATCATTTGGGACATAAATTGCAATTACAAGTGTTTTAACACTGTTATCCGTTATCTCCACCATCAGAATCCTTTCATCATCTTTGTAGATTAGTTCTGCCAAAATTGTTTCTTTAATATATAATACCACACCTCTTTTTTTGGATTGTGCCAGTGACATAAATAATTTCCCTAGTTTTCCTTGTTTTAGTATATATTCATGTTTTTTTTTTAATATGTACCTCTTGTAAGCAGATTATGTCAAATTTTAATTTTTCTAATTTGTGAAATACTTTCCTTCTTTTAGTAGCCAAATTAAGTCCATTTATGTTAATTGAAATCAATTTTCTTTCATCCATGTTAAGCTTTATAAGAGGGCTTTATTGCTCTAGCAGATCTCAATTCTCATTGTTCTCTGGGTTCACCACCTACTGCACCTTCTTTTTCTTTTTCAATTACTGCTATACACTCCTCTTGGAATTCAATTAGTGACTCTTCGTTTCTTTCTTCTTCCTCCTTTCCTCTAAAGTATTCTAAGTAGAATAGTTCAGCTTTTTCAACTGTGTCAATTCTGTGTCTTTGTTCCTACCAAGTGAACAAGAGGCCTTTTGGCATCAACCATCTGTAGTTTACTCCTCTTTTAAGTAACTCTTTAGTCAAGAATAAATATTCTCTTCTCATCTCCCTTACTCTTCTTGGTATCTGTTTCAGCACCACAATTTCTTTGTCTTTATATTTTAGTGTTTTCTCTCTCACCACCTAGAGTATCTGTGTCTTAATAATCTTCTTAGTAAATCTAATGTGAACTTCTCTTGGTAGTCTATCCCTTGTTGCATATCTTGTATAGACACGAAACACTTCATCCATCCCACCCATCATCTTTTCTTTGGTTATTTTCAGTGCTTCTGCCAATATTTCTGCCATTATTTCAGCAAGGTTTTTACCTTTTCCTTCTTCTATATTTTGAAATCTTAGATAAAATTCTGATTTATCTATTTCCCATCCTAATGGTTTACATCTGCCCTTCTTGACATCGCTCAATCGAATATCAGTGTCTCCAATTTTCCTATCTCTTTGTTTATCTTCTTCAATTTTTAAAAATCTGTCTTCATATTTCATCATCATCTGTTGAATATTTTCCACTTTCTCATCTGTCTTTTCATTTTTTTTTGCTCAATCTTCTGGATTCCTTGCATAATAATCTGAAATGTCACTTCCTTCTCTTTCTCTTTTTCCTGTTGTAATATTGTCTGTATAGATCGTTGTCCTCCAGATGGTGAGGGGGTTGATATCGAAGAACCTGGAGCTGTTGTCTTTCTACTCATAATGCTTATTTGTAAAGAAAGAGAGAGAGAGAGAAAAAGAAAAAGGAAAGAGGAAAAAAGAAAAAAAAAGGGGGGGAGAGATGAAGGCAAACAGTTGCCACTCCAAAAGAAAAAAGGAAAAAGAAAGTCTTCAGGCACTTGTATACCTTAATCCAATTAGTTACAATGGTAAATGTAAAAAGTAAAAAATCAATGATAAAAAAGGGAAAAAAAGAGAAAGAGAAATATCTATGTTCCTCTTAATAAACAAAAAGAAAACAAAAATAAAAGATTTACATTCTGGTTCCTGGTTTAAAAAGTCAAAATCCAATTAAAGAGAAAAAAAAGCCCAACTAGTGGGTGGGTGGGGTAGAAAGGAAGGCAAAAGATAAAAAGCAATTCTAATATAAAACAAGCCTCTGCCGCCAAATATCCAATGCTCTTTGATATATCAGCTCAGAGTTTTTCAAGGTCACTTCAATCTTCTTTCTTTCAACTTCAACTCCAGACTCCAGCTATCTGTTCACAAATGAACACCTGAATAAACAAACTGCCATGCTCATCTCTACCTTTTCCAATGCACAGCTCAGAGTCCTTGATTGTAACACAAACTAGTGAAAGAAAAAAGAAACAATGTATCCAAGTCTCTGGGCAGCAGTGCAACTTACTTTCCTTCACTTTCACTTCCACCTCCTCAATCTACAGCCAGGAACTAAAAGAAAAAAAAGTAAAATATTTTCCCTTTTTTTTAAAGGGAGAAAAATAAATCTTAAATCAAGCAGAAGAGTCTTAATCAAAAAAGAATTTTCAAAAGGATCGTTGAAAAAAGGAGAAAGAAATACAAACAGAAATAAAAAGATTAAAAAGTACCAGTCCAGCTTAAAGTTAAACAGCTTTGCCAAGTTCAAAATTCCAATAAAAAGGGGGGGAAAAGAAAAAAAAACTTTCACTTTGACAATTAATCACGTCACTTAAACTCTTTTCTCTTCACTTTTAGTCCAGTTTAATTTTTTCAGGGTGTTCTCTCCAAGAAATAATAAGTAAAAGTTCATCTCACCAAACTGACACACTTTCTTTCCAATCTCTTCCATTCTGGAGCTGTCCCAGCTTCAGCAGCTTGGAAGGCTGCCCCTCCGCCACCAGCAAAAAGGGCTGTCCCTGGATCAACCAGGGACTTTGTGATGTCCCTGGGATCAACAGGATGTGCCCTTGTCAATCACCGTCTCTACGGGACAGTTTAGGTCCGTGGGGACCGACCAGCAGCTGAGATATTGATGGCAATCTTGGAGGATCAAGATTGCCCTTCCAACTGACATGATCCCAGCTCCGCCCTCCCAACATTTTTTTATATTTGTAGGTCATTTACATTTACCACTAGTTGGCATATACGGCATATTGATTATTAAGAAGCTAATCTTCTGAAGCACAAATTATGGCATTATCATTCTGGCAAACATATTCATCATCACAAGAGGCTATGGGCATCCCTTCAAGGGCTTTTAAATTTCCAGGGTGTTTCTAAAATGCATGTGTTTTCATAACTACATTCATCTGGGGCTACTGCATCTCCAATTTTTATAAACTTCTAATATCAAACAAAAATATTTTCCCCACCCTCACTTTTTTATTTTAGCAGTTTTCTACTATCTTTGGGGGATTTCAGTAATTTGAATGATTACTGATGAGTACTTTAGCCCAAGTCATTGTAGTAGGAGAAATTTCTTAATGCAGAACATTTTTTGTTTGATAGGTGAATGAACTGATTCAATGTATACACTTCTCAGAATGCATCTAATTAGCCATCACTTGCCGAATCAAGCATTTTAAAATATTTTTTCATTAGGTATTAAGGACAAGGATAATTCAGACAATTGTCCATCCCCCTCCCTTTTTTTTTTTTGTTCTATGTTTAAAATTCAAGCTATTCAACAAATGTGGTTCATTTAACACTGTAAATTCAGGAGTGACCCTAAACATTTGTTTGAGGCAAAACTGCAAATTATAACAGCCACCACTCAAAATGCAGATTATTAAGTGGCTGGAATGAATAAATATGCACAAACATATACACACAGATAGATAGGCAGACAGATATATTGCAAAGTTTGTGAAAGGTAGTTATGATAGTTGGGGTAACATATGGCAATAGCAATAGCGCTTAGGTATATATAGTGTTTCACAGTGCTTTACAGCAGGGGTCACCAACCTTTTGGATCTTTTGGACCAAACTCATACTTTTAAATCCCAAGACCCACTAATACTAATTTTTTTTAAAAAAGATAACATATTTAATATAAAATTTTGTTTTTATATTAAACATAGATAGATAGATAGATAGATAGATAGATAGATAGATAGATAGATAGATAGATAGATAGATAGATACCATGCTTCTCATATAATAAGGCCAGCTCTTATTTTTTTGAGCCCTGAAAAAACAGCTAGCACCTCTTTTCGGGGGTGAATTAATTTCTTCCCCTCCGCGCACCCTCGCATATGGTGCCCTGCGGGCAGCTACACCTTGCCACCAGCCACTCCTAACGGCCAATCATGGTGGAGCATGGAGGGATCCCTACCCCCATCAAGCACTTTTGCTGCAGACCTGGGTCAGTCGGTGGGCGGCGGGGATGTCCGCCAGCAGCGTTTCAGCTGCTTCTCAGGCTTCCATAGCTTCCACAGTTCCCACTGGTGCTGGTGCCTCTCTCACCAGCAGTGTCTCCAACAACAGCATCTGAGTCACTCTTGCTTTCTCCCGTCCCTGTAACAACGGGAAAAAAAAACATTTTGAAGTACCTGGGAGCTCCGTGTGCTGCATTTTGATTTAATCCCGAGCAGCTGGGTGGGTGTGAGAAGAGCCGAGTGAGCGTCTCTGTGGCTGCTACCCTTGGTGCTCCAGCCTTGGGCTCTGCAAGTTTCCAAAAGTCCCAGTGCACAGCCCGTTCCTGCATTCCAAGTGTGCCCAGGCCGAGCTTCAGCTGTCCCTCTCTTTCCAGCTGCTGTTGTCTCCAACAACAGCAGCAGCAGCGGTGGGAACCGTGGAAGCATTTCAGCTGCTTCTCAGGTGGGGGAGCCGCCTCAGTAACTTAACAACAAAAAAATATCTGCAAGGTATGCAAGCTTGGCTTCTCACTCATAATTGGTCAAGAGTTCTAGAAATTTTGGATTATTTTGCTGGCAGAAAAATACTTTCACTTCTTCGTGCAGGTTGAACAGTTGGTTTAGTATTTTGCCCCTTGACAGCCATCTCACCTCAGCATGAAGAAGAAAATGAGTATACTCAGAACCCATTTCATCACAAAGTGCCTCAAACATTCGAGAATTGACTGCTTTGTGTCGAATTTCATTTACAATTTTAATAACATCTGATAACACTTTGTGTAGTTCTGGGGACATTTTTTTGTTGCAAGTTGTTCATGATGTATAATGCAGTGTGTTGACAAAATGTCTGGGTGACTAATTTTTTTCACCTTTGCAACAATTCCTGAACGATATCCAGTCATGTTTGCAGCACCATCTGTACATATCCCAATACATTTTTCCCATTCAATTCCATGTTCTAGGAAATAACTATTCAGTGCTTCAAAAATCTCAGAACTAGCTGTTCTACCTGGCAAGTTGAGCGAGCAAAGTAGCTCTTCCTATCACTCTCCTTTACACTCAATCCTCACAAAACAAAAGAGAAGTGCCTTGTTACCTGTGTCTGTTGATTCATCAAGTTGAATTGCATAAAGTGGTGCTTTTTTCACCATTTTTATAACTTGATTTTCAATATCTTCAGCTATGTCTTCAATTCTGCGCTTGATAGTGTTAGCGGACATAGGAATTGCTTTCAGTTTCTGGACAGCCTGTTTTCCCAAAACTTCTTCAGAGGCTTGTAACATGCAAGGATTAATTAAATCTTCTCCAATTGTATATGGCTTTTTATTTTGTGCAATCTGAAGTGTGATCAGAAAAGAAGTCTTTAATAAGGACTTATCTTCAACAGTCATTTTTGTTAAAACAATTACTTGTTTTTGTATATTTTCGCGCATTCTTTGAAAATATTCAAGTGGTTTGTTGGCTAAATCTGGGTGTTTTGATTGCAAGTGTCTTCTGAGTTTTGAAGGTTTCATGCCTTCATTGGATAAATTCTCAGAACACACAACTCAAAGTGGTTGTGGATCCAGTTCACTACCGGGTTCTTGAATAAATTCACATTTCAAGTAGTCCAAATCATATTTTCTTGATACTTTGAGTTTTTTCTTCTTTCCGCTTCCAGTTTGAATGCTCTTCCTAATGGTGCCTGATGAGGACTGTGGAAGCTCTGATTCATTGATCAGCTCATGGTTAAGTGAAGTACACATGTTGTTGTTACTATTATCGTTAGTAACATTATCATTTGTAATGCTAAAGAAATGCAAAATATTCCTTTGCTTTTTTTCACTCATCATGGAAACAATTTGAATCTAAAACCAAACAAGAATTGATAGTTGTCAAAATCAACTCATTTGATGCCATTAATATTACAGTCAAAGAAAATAAAGTTAAGGTCAAACTTACCGAAAAAGAGCATCAACCTAGCTTAACCCTGGGATGCTGTGTGTCCAGACCAGGCACTTTCTCTTGGCCTCTGGGCAAGAGGCCCAAGAGAAAGCACCTGCTCCAGGCACACAGCCTTCCAGGAACCTCTTTGTGTTCCTTTTCTCAAGAAGCCTGGTCAGTCTGAGTGAAGGAAAATGAAGACAGGCAGACTGATGGTGGTGGGAAAGTCAGTCCCATATTCCAGAGTTGTAGTAGCCACAGCATTGACCCTTTGGGGCAGCTGCTCCTGGATGACCAAAGGGTCAGTCCTGTGACTACTACAGCTCTGGAATATGGGATTGGCCCATCTGGGGAGGGAAGACAGCACTCTGGCTGAATGGGGGGGCAGGGGACAAGTGGGGGCTACCCTGGGGGCATGAGGTTGGGAATTGCAGGGCAAAGTGAAGGCAGAGGAAGGGCCTCTCTCATCCTTTGGGTTTGAGAGGATCCAAAGTCCTGATGTTTTGTCTTTTAACAAGAGTAATGTGTAAGAGTAAGAGTAATGTGTAACTAGCATTTTTCCCCTACACTTTCACACTTATGAAAGTTTGTCAGCAAGCAAGAAATACCATTTCTACTCCATTTTAATTCCAGTAATAACAGGACAAACATTTGAATGCACAGGACTATCTAACATTTTCCTGATATAGGTCACTCTGCAGCAGTCAAGCCATGCAAATTTCCCCCGTGGATTTAATTCCCCAGCAGTGTTGGATCTCTCTCTCTCTCTCTCTCTCTCTCTCTCTCTCTCTCCCTCTCTCTCTCTCTCTCTCTCTCTCTCTCTCTCTCTCTCTCTTCCCCCCCCACCTTGAGGCTGGAAAGAAAAGGTGGACCCATGCAAATTTCCCCCGTGGATTTAATTCTGCAGCAGTGTTGGATCTTTCTCTCTGTCTCTTCCAATTCCAATGCGCTCTCTCTCTCTCTCTCTCTCTCTCTCTCTCTCTCTCTCTCTCTCTCTCTCTCTCTCTCTCTCTCTCTATATATATATATATATATATATATATATATATATATATATATATATATATATATATATATATTACTCTCTCTCTCTCTTCCTTCCACCCCTCCCCACCTGGAGACAATGGTTGCTGCAGCCATCTGGCAGAAGCATGAGCAGCAGCTGCTGCTTTTCTTCCCGGACTTTAATGCCTAGGGCGATTATGAACTAACTGAATGGCTACATTGATACTCCTGTGTGTCTGTGTAGCCGCTCAGTTAGTTCTTAATCCGCCTTTCTTTCCTACCATCAGGAAGCCACCCCTCTCCCCCGGTGTTGGTCTTACCTTCAAGTTGCAGCTCGCGTGGTTCTCTGCTTCTCAGTCGAAGTGAGTTTCGCAGTGGTCAGCAGGTGGGGGGCATGTGGGGGAGCAGCCTTGTTTTCCCGCATGGCCCAGATTAATTGCTTTTGGAGGCCATTTCTTCTGCAGCCCACCAAAATTTTGCTGCGGCCCACCAGTGGGCTGCAGCCCAACAGTTGGCGATTGCTGCTTTACAGCACTCTCTAGCAGTTTACAGAGTCTGCATATTGCCACAACAATCTGCATTCTCATTTTACTGATCTTGGAAGGATGGAAGGCTGAGTCAAATTTGAGCTGGTTAGGCAATGGGCAGAGTCAGCCTGCAATAATCTATTATATTATTAATATTCTAACCAGTGCACCACCACAAACAGGGGAAAATGAGCTTTCTGTTATCTTTGTGAAGATTATGGACATTTACATAGATATTTGTTTCCATTATCTTATTTTGTTCCTTTCTCTCCTGACCTGAAGCCTATCATGCCTTTGAAAACTTATCTAAAGATTCTCTCAACTCAGCACAGATTTTTAAAATATATTGGATCAAAAGAGTCTATCAATGGAATTATTCTGATGATGATTCAGTTGAATCCTCCCTTTTAAATAAATCTTTGAATCAAACAGTTGAATCAACTTATACAACTAATTGAATGTGGAATGTTCAAATCAATTTTATTCAATTAACTTTTGCATATATGTTACACATATTTTCACTGAATTGAATCTTCAATCAGATTGTTTTTATTATTTGAATCACTAACTTGAATTGAACCAATTCTTGCAAACTTAAATTGAAAGAAATTATTAAATCACAAATTCAAATTGAATCTGGACTAATTCAGATACGTATTCTCACATTTCATGCCAACCTCTAATTTATCTTTGTTTCAAAATGTGGTATAAGTCAGCATTCATGTTTTACAATACATGTACATAGAGAAAAGTAAATGTATAATCTGTACTTTTTCATTGGGCTATTGACATATGTTAGGTTGGATGAAGATGGAACAGATCTGGTTCCATAACTTATTTATTTATATGAAAAACAAACTCTTTACAGAAGTAAACCTAATGAAGAACTTTTAAACCTTTGTTGTTTATTGCTAAGGAAAAAAAGTTTGTACTCCAACAGAATTAGCCTTATTCTGGCCTATTTTCACATTTTATTTTCTATCGTAATAGACAATAAGTTTGCATGGGAATCATATGTTAAACACCTTTGAAAATAAAAACAGGAGATACAAGAAGTTACTGCCTATTTAATAGTGTTATTTGTGGTCATTTATTGTTCCTAATTTAATAAATTATCTCCTTTCAGAATTTTTTTACTTATTTGTTTTGTTCTAAGCTTGTCAATGACTAAAATAAAGAATTAGAAGCTCTAATATTAGTGTCATAGTCAATATTGACAATTTTTGAGCTGTCGATTGAAATGTTAGGAATATATAACTAAATTTGCAAATTTTGATTATGGAGGAAATATACCCAGTTATAATTGCTAACAATGCATTTTAATGCAATGCAATAGTTGTTCAAAATTGTGTAATTATCTCATTATTAATGCTGATCATGAAACATAATAAATGATTCAATGTTTGAATTATGGAGTTCCAAATGTTCTAAATTATGCTTAATGAAATCATCAGTATCTTTGTCATTTCTGGGCAAATATGGATTCACAGATACTTTCTCCAAAGACAGTGGATCAGTAGCTGAGAAAACATAATTTTTAGAATTTTCCTGTAACTTCTTATTATATATAACTTCTTCTAATATATATATATATATGTGTGTGTGTGTGTGTGTGTGTGTGTGTGTGTGTGTGTGTGTGTGTGTGTGTATGTGTATGTATGTATGTATGTGTATATATATATATATATATATATATATATATTTTCTTAAGTTTTCACGGGTACTTACATGTATGGCATTAGGCTTTGTTCGGGTATTTTCCCACGTCATTGTAGTTGTTCTTTTAAAGTTGTAGCAACGTTTCAGCAGAATCTCATCTGCCATCATCAGGCTTCTGTATAGTGTTTGTCTGTGAGTCAGACTTTTACAGTGGTTTCAGATTTAAATTTGGGGCAGCCTATTGCTGTGCCAGAATGGTTTTTTCTTCATCCTGATTGGTTGGGAGTCTTGGTCTGTGTTTATTGGTCTCGGAGTTTGCTGTGTTCTGCTTGATTGGTGTCTCTAATATCTTCTGTCTGTTTTTTGGCTCTTTTTGTATCTTGATTGGCTGGCAGCATTCTGTTACTTTATTGGAGGCCTTTAGTGCAGTTTGGCTTCAGGTAAATGGACGGCTATCATTAGTTAGGAAGCTGGGTTTCATCTGGGTGCCTGGTTGGGGTGTGTTTGAGCTGGAGGTATATATATATATTCATTCATTCATAGGGGTTAGAAAAGAAATATATATATATATATTTTGTATACAAAAGCCTGATGATGGCAGATGAGATTCTGCTGAAACGTTGCTACAACTTTAAAAGCACCACTACTATGACATGGGAAAATACCCGAACAAAGCTGAAACCCCCTTAAAGGTTTCAATAATCTCAGCAACAACAATCTAGTTTTGACTAAAAATGAATTCTTGGTGCATTTAAAATAGTGGTCACAAACAGAAGACCATTTTCTTACCACATTTTTAATTCCTGTCCCCACCAGTTCTACTGTACTTGCCAGCATACATGTGCTGAATTTGAAGCTAAAAGTGGATTTTTTGTGTGGGTGTATTTAGGTAAAAAACAACAACCATAAATTGTGCAGTTGATAAGGAATATAAGACACATGAAATGTTCCATTTATTTATTATTTATTAATCATTAATTGTTCAAATGAACAAAGTTTAAATAAGTTAAAAAACAGAATACTATGGGGTACAAGTCGAATCTATACCACCAATACCCAAATCTTTCTTTATGGAGCTCAAACATATACCCAAGATAATAGAATTTTAGCAGTAAAGTAGAGGTCATGGCCTATTTCCCATCTTTTTATCTTTTTAATATATTTTTATATTCATTTAATTAAATGTTTACCAAAAAAGAAATAAGAACAGGTTCATTTAAAATATGTACTTGCCTACTCAATTCTGTCTACTGCTTCCCTTCTTCCCCTTATTTTTCAATCATGAAAAAGGCTGTGTTTGCTTTTGGTGCTATTGTGAATTATTCAGGCTTACCGTCTTTGCTAGTGGTTTCCATCACTTGATAGAGGCTATTGCACAAAAGCATTATTGATTTTTTTTTTCTCCACGCAACAAAAAATTGGTATCTAAACATATTGCAATGTATTATATAGACGCTTTTCAGAAATGTCTTACTAGGGCATATCTTGTTTTTCCTATGTCAAACTGCAGGATTTATTACTCTGATCATATTAGAAATGTAAAGCAAAAGATATTTTCCCTCTTTTGCATTTTAGAAGAAACATGTTTGAATCATATTTCTGTAGATAGTTGGACAGGAAAAGCAACCATATCTAGTGTAAAAACACTTAACTTTACTTTTCATGTCACTGCAAAAATTGTGTAGTGCAGCACTTTTCAGACTTGGCTATGAAGAGAAAAGTGGATCTCTCAAGCTGCAATTCAGAATGAATTGTTTTAAGAGGGTGGGAAGATTCCTAATATCCTGTCCAAATGGACTAATTTGCGGAAAGCAAATTAGTGTTCACTTCTGTCCCATATGAGAACTGTTTTCTCATATCACTGTATTATTCTTACCTATATTATACTTTTGCCATTTATGGTTGAGAGTTGATAAGATATATATAAATATATGTCCTTTTTTTTCCTTACAGGTGTGAAATTTATGACAGTATAAAACAGGATTGCTATTTATCAAGAAGACCCAACCTTAAGTACTTAAATATTTCATTGCCTATTTTGATGGATTTTAATTGATACTTTATTATCTAATACTGGGAGACATTTGATAATAAAAAGTATTCAGGCCCCAAAGGATGACCAACTACATTCAGAAAAAAACATTAGTAAATATCTGACGTACATTTTGGACAATATCTTGTAAAATTGTTGAAATCACCTATACAATATTGTCATTTGTATTTGAACTTTTTTTTAACAATAAAATCCTATCTTCAGAAGACTGTTGAGGAGTGGCTGAAGACCTTTGCTTTTGATCTGATAGAAGAATAAGAGATTTTAAAAAAGAAAATAATTGTGTGACTAGTTAATATTAGTGGGGGATAATAGATATTTAGGTCACTTTAGGCATACCATTAAAGGCTAAATCTTCATTACAACTGTGAATAACTTCAATGAATGATGACTAGCCCCTTTCCTCACTATATCATGAAATCCTAGTGAAAACAGAAAATTGTAGGATCAATAGCAGAGGAATAGATATCCTGCTGATTTCTTATTTTACAAATTAATCCCTAAAGTATATTAACTTTTAGCTAAATTAGCTCCCCTACCTGTTTTAAGCAACTGCCCACTCCCCCAGAAAAATAAATCAATAAAAGAGAGAAAAAAAGAAATTTGAATCCATTCCTATATGGATCATTACTATTATTACTATTTTTCTTTGGCTACTATTTTTCTTCACAATAAAAAGCAAACAAATAAACAACAGCATGCTTCCAACCTGAAAGAAAATTGCCCAACGTTGAATGAGATGTTACTATTTAGCTTAGTACCTGTTTCTGGGCAGCCACTGTTGGAACTGAAGTCTAATTTAGATAATATGGTGTGTTAGTACTCTTATCCTTTTATAGATACAGTTCTTTTGGCAGGCTCTTTGGGGAAGCCTCTTTGTTGTAATGAATACACACAATAATGCATTCTGAGAGAGCAACAAATGATAGATTCTTTTGTTTTTCCTTTGAAAAGCCAATATTTTGCATTTTAGGAATAACTGAATTGTTTTATAATTTTTCAGCATTTGGGGAAAATTGATTTGAAAAAATTGAAGCTAGGAAATAACTTAAAATATTGTTGAACTAGGCTGAAAATGACTGTTTGCAATAGTGACAGCAAATCCTGTTCTTTGATCAGCACCTACTCATCATTCATAAATTAGTGAATGGAAACTCCTTGTGGACATTTTTTCTGAAGAAATAAAAAGAATAAAGTTATGGGTTTGACCATTAAAAAGAATAGACTATGGAAAGTAGGAAATAAGCTTACAATCTTAGGGAGGATAAAATATAATGTATTTATAACCACTATGAAGAAGATTGAAAGCCATGTCTTTCTTTGTTCCTCTTTTTCTCTCTTTCTTCCTCTTTTTCTCTTGTTCTTTTTTCTTTTTCTTATCCATTCAGAGGGTCCAACTCATAACCAAATATTAAGCTTATATGCTTAATTTTGGAAATATCCAATTGTGTTTAATTAGGTAGAGATAAAGTGTCCTTTGACCCAATAGAGATTTTTGTTAGGAATACTGAGTGCTATTCTCCAAAATTTGTTCCCCAAAATTGTGGCATCATGCTACTTTTTCTTGGAAGACCTGCTATAGAAAGGTTGCAGAGAAATTATGACATTAGTGGAAAATTCCATTATACAAAGGAATGATCTCTTTGAATATTTGAATGAATATAAGTTTTTGCATGTACTTACATGTATGGTATCAGCTTTGTTCGGGTATTTTCCCATGTCATTGTAGTTGTGCTTTTAAAGTTGTAGCAACATTTTGGCAGAATCTCATCTGCCATCATCAGGCTTCTGTATTGTGTTCATCTGCGAGTCAGACTTTTACAGTGGTATATATATATGTGTGTGTGTGTGTGTGTGTGTGTGTGTGTGTGTGTGTGTGTGTGTTTTCTTAAGTTTTTGTGGGTATCTATATGTATGGTATTCAGCTTTGTTTGGAAAATATCCAAACAAAGCTGAATACCATATATATATGGTATTAGAGGATCTTGCTGATTTTGTCTACCAGAAGAAAATACATACAAACCGCTATCTACACTCACTCTCACACCACCACCCAGCACAGATCAATTCCGTAGCCGAGACACTCATCTCCAGAACAAAATGCTTAGCTGACGAACAACACCTAAAAACCGAACTACACACTCTCACTAATGTACTAACAGCCAATGGATTCCAAAGAAAGAAGATTACCCACCTAATCCAAAAACAAACCCCAACCAAAATCCAAGACAGAGAACAAGAGAACAGCAAAGCCCTCCTCCCATATATAAAAGGCACTACAGACAAAATCAGCAAGATCCTCCAAAAACACAACATTAAGACAGCAGTCTGCACAAACAGAAAAATATCCACCATCCTAAGAAACCCTAAAGACAGAATCGAGTTAGAAAACCAAGGAGTATATGAAATCCCATGCACTGCCTGCCCCAACACATGCATTGGACAAACCAACAGAAGAATTACTGCACGCATTGAAGAACACAAGAACTCAATCAAAAAAGAATAACTGACCTCTTCCCTGGTCCAGCACCTCAAAGCCACAGGACATGAGATTGACTTTAAAAATACCAGAACTATCGCCAAAACTCAACACTTCAACAACAGAATAATCAGAGAAGCCATAGAGATAGAAAAACGCCCACACAGCATGAATAAATGAGATGATACCTCTGGCCTACCAGCCATTTGGAAACCTGCCCTCATTAACAAACAAGTACCTAACATGAAGAATGACACCAGACCCACACCCACGAAGGCCACACAAGATGCTACCACCACATTTCCATGTAGAAAGCAGATTCACACCCATACAGATGATGAGACACGACCACGGACCAGAAGCCGTACCGCAGCTGCATCACTACCTGCTTCAAACCCCTCCGACCCATACATGAAGCGAACTGACGCCCTACATGAAGATGTGGCATGACCACGAATGCAAAGCCAAACAACAGGATCACAGCTCACCAGCTCAAATCCCCAACAACTAAGACTAACCTGAACACAGCCAAGCCCCCACCTAAACAGAACACACCCCCAGCCAATCAGAACACAGCCAACCCCCAACCAATCAGATCACAGCCAGGCCACCAACCAATGAGAACACCCCCACCCAATCAGAACACAGCCAAGCCCCCACCCAGTCAAGTCACACTCCCACTGGCAGTTAAAAGAAAAACAGCTGCAAGCTCACATTACTCCAAGAAGCACAAAGCCGAAGACACAAGCCTGAAGATGACGAATGAGATTTCATTGAAACGTCGCCAAAATACTTCCAATTTTACACGGAGAAAACCGAATAACCAAAGATCCACATACAAATACCCGTGAAAACCTCAGAAAATATGTATGTATGTATGTATGTGTGTGTGTGTGTAGTTCTAGGTGTGTTCAGGTCTTTTCCTGTGTAAGATTAAGAGTATCTTGGTGATGTTTCGGTGAGGTTCTACTCGCCATCCTCAGGCTGGTGCTTCTGGCTTCGTGCCTGTGGAAGCAGTGTGTGATTGGAGCTGCCATCTCTCTATAAATACTGGTGGTGGGGGTTGGTGTGCTGGGCTGGTTGGCTGCACTCTTGATTGTTTGATGGAGTTGATGTTGGTATAATGGGCTGTGTGATGGCCTTGTGAATTTTGTTGTGGAGATACTCTGGATCTTGTGCTGTAATCTCCTGGGTCGCTTGTTTTGTAGTGATCTTTTTTCCATTAGCTTCTTGTGTTTTAACGGCTTGGGTAATGGGTTGTGTGATGGGCTTGTGAGTTCTGTTGTTGTGGTATCCTGGCTCCTGCATTGTAATATCCTGGGTCGTTTGTGTTTTGATCTCTTTTCCATGAGCCTCCTGTGTTGTAACGGCTTGGGTAATGGGTTGTGTGATGACCTTGTTAGATTTATTGCTGTGGTATATCACATCAGAAAACTCAGGAAATTACACCACAAGAACTCAAGAAGTTGCAACACAGCAAATGACCCAGTATATCACAGCACAAGACCAAGGATACCACAGCAATAAAGCCTCCAATACAGGAAACACAATGTTGCCAGCCAATCAAGACAAAAAAAACTACAAAACAGACAGAAGATATTAGAAACACCAATCAAGCAGAACACAGCTAACTCCAAGACCAATAAACACAGACCAAGACTCCCAACCAATCAGGATGAAGAAAAAACCATTCTGGCACAGCAGAAGGCTGGCACCAAATTTAAAACAGAAATGGCTGTGAAAGTCTGACTCACAGACGAACACAATAAGCCTGATGATGGCAGATGAGATTCTGCCGAAACGTTGCTATAACTTGGCATTCGGCTTTGTTCGGGTATTTTCCCACGTCATTGTAGTTGTTCTTTTAAAGTTGTAGCAACGTTTCAGCAGAATCTCATATATATATATATATATATATATATATATATATATATATATATATATATATATATATATATATATAGTCAAAATCTTGCAATGAAGGAAAATCAGAAATCACCACAGAACCATTCCAGGTACTTGTGCAATGAAGGCAAGGCTTCTGAGCTTCACATTGAGTTATTCAGTTTGCTGTCCAACATTCATTCTGCAGAAATCTATGTAAGATGGGTCAGTGCAGCTCATTTACTTCAATATATTCTGATATTAGATTTTCCCTATTAATTAAGGCTGGAACTTATTCTTATTTGGGAATGAATGTACTAAATTAGATGGTCTGTTTACACTAAAAGTTCAATTTTATATAAACGTTGTCGCGTCGAGCGACCGGTCAGTTGATTCGATTTTCCAGTCTGTTGCTGAATTCCCTTCAAGAATTAATTTAGACGGAGCCCTCGCAAGGGTGAGTGCCAAAGCACAAAGAAAAAGACACAAAACAAATAGTTTCTTTAGGTGAGGAAACACATCGCACCTGGGGCAGATGGAATTGTCCCGGCGGCCCCGATTGCTTTGCGCTGTCCTCTTTATTGTGCTGATTTAAAGACGGGGTGCGGGGTGAATGCAGGAAACAATGAAGTTACAGAGTTAATCATTGAAACCAAGATACGTGACACAAGGAGCAAACTTCATGACTGATATTTTCAGGTAAACATGTCTTAATACCAAATACACAGTTTTTAGCTGACACAGACTTTTGGAGTTAATCCTGTCAGTTTCAGTCCTGTCAGTGGAATTTGCCCTGAGAGGTGTACGTGCTAGGCAAGATTTGTTCTATGGCAAAATAGCTAAAGCAGGATAGCCACAATTCCTCCTTTTCTTTATTTTTGTGCTCATGATTCTAGGTAGAGTCCTTTCTCCTCCCGAGTAGTCCCATAAGGTGGCAACAAACCCTTCGGTTTGTTGATGCCTTGCAGAACCAACTCATACGAGGAAAAGTCCTCATCCCCCAAATCGTGGCTGGGCAGAGTTAACAAAACTTCTTTGGGAGAAAAGGAGTTAATAGTGTCTATTTCCTCCTCTGACTCTAGGTCAGAGGACCATTCCAGCAAAGGTTTTTGACAAGATCTTTTGTGAAAAAGCTAACCGTTTTTTGAGTATTGTTAACTTCATTATCAAGGGTATTCAAACAATCCCTCAAAAAGGTAACTAAACGTCCTAATACACATGGACCAATAGTACAAGCAAGAAGCAATAGCACAAGAGGACCTATTAGAGCAGACAATAGAGTGGTTAACCAGGGAGAAAAATTAAACATGCCTTGATACCATGGCTGACCTTGTTGTCGTTCATTCTCTCTATCCTTCAAACGTTTACGTAATTCAGCCATAGAATCTTTGACAACTCCTGAATGATCAGCATAAAAACAACATTCTTCCTTTATTGCTACACATAATCCCCTTTGTTTAAAAATAACAAATCTAGACCTCTTCTGTTCTGAAGAGTCACTTCAGCTAGAGATGAGAGAGAAGTTTGGAGAGCAGAAATTGAAGTCTCTATGCGTTTGAGATCTTCATCTGTTTGTAAACTGAGGGTTGCTAACTGTTGATGACCAACAGCTAGAGCCGCTACCCCAGTGGCTGCACCTGCGGCCCAAGACCCAGCAATACAGATAGTGTTACAGCTGTTATGACTTCTCTTTTCTGACGAAGGGGGAATTGTGGAGGTTCAAGTTCATTAACAAGTTCGACCCTGGATAAAAAGTGATCTTTGGGAGTAATTTTACCTGAATGCAAAAGGATCCCTGAGCAATAAGAACATCACCATGAGCACAAGCGGTGGCTCCAGTGGAGCAGGCCCATACAGAATTATTACCTGGGATAAAGAATTGTCCCTTGAGGCGAGCCTTGATATTGCCATTGGAGGTGGTATATAGAGGACCGTAGCCTCCAATGTTAAGGTTTGATCTTTCTTTTGGTAGATATATATTACAGTGATACCCAGATGAAACATTCTGACAATATTGGGAGTAATTAGCAGGTATGTGTCCTAGAGCAACATCCTTGACCTACTATGTCAGTGATAGTGATGGAGGAAGTGTTCCATCGGCATTGTGTGTCACTGGTGGAGTTACTAATGGGTTCATTGGAAGCTACTGCATCGTAGAATGGTGGCAAATCAGATAAGCAAAGCCAACATTGATCAGTTTTGGATGAATCATTAAGTGTAGTTGCTAGCAATGTGAAAGAAGAATTGACCAACTGTACTAATGGATTCACCTGGATATTGGGTTTTTGTAGAAAGTTTGATTTCAAATTGGGATTGGGACCAACATCGTAAGTGGACATGGATATCGAGGGAGCTGAATTGTAAAAACATTCCCTTCATCTCCTTGACCATCCCACTGACTCCCTCCCCAAGTAAACCCAACCATCCATTGTTTTTTTTGCAAGTGTCTTTCCTTGTGCAGTAAAGGTGATTATGAGTGGATTCATTCTTTGTCCACAACAAGGCCATGAAAAGCAGGAATGCTGTGCTTGGGCACGGGTAATATGAATATAGTCATTTTTGGTAGGTGCTTCCCACCAGATATGACCTGTGGACACACAACTCCATTTTTACAATATCTGTCAACTACCCACACATGAGGCAGAACGAGAAGTGCCAGTACTGTGGGCAGGGCAAAAATATAGTCTATAGTTGTCAGCAGGTGCTGGAGAGCAGGAGCCTTGCTTGTCCCATGTATCAGCTTGCAATTTTTTGTCTGAATTTTTTCACTCCTGTTCCCATTTCAGCAAAATCCATGAAAAGCTGAGGAAACCATGGCCATCGAGTATAGTTAGTGGTGGTATTTAAAATTTTTCCTTGAAAGTCAAGGATAGTCCAGGTATAAGTTTGAGGTTGATGTTCATTTGTAGAGGATGGTTGTATGCTTCGAGGAGTGCGGCGATAGCCAAATCGTGGAATAGCATGAGACGCAGGCTGCTTAGAGATGGAGCTGTCACCGATGAAGGCAGGATACCGAAGATGGCGAGCTCGAATGAGAGCCGTAGAGTCTTGCGATGGGTGTCGTCATAGATGAGGTGGCGTCGTCGCACAACAGGTGGTTTGTAGCGATCAGGAACCCAGGAAGATGAATGATGCCATATGCAGTTGGTGACATCACAAGGTGGAAAGCAGCAACGAAGATGCCATCGTAGTTTGTCTCCAGGAAAAGGTAGCTCAGAATTAGCTAGAGAGGGCAATGTAAGGAAAACAGAGGATAGTGGAGGAGATGCCACTGAAGGAGTGGAAAGCAATAGAACAGTGTGATTGAAATAGGTGTGATTGTGAAAAACCCCAAGCAAGAATAGGAACCTATAGTAAGCGAAGTGACATGTATAGTTAAAAAGATTAAACAAGGAGAATAGTAATAGTGAACAGTTATGTCAGAAGTAGGAGGAAGGAAACGCACCGTTGTGTTGGAAAACATAATTACATGCAGGAAGGAGATTATCTTTAAAAACAAAGGTAACAGTGTCAGCAAGGAAAGCAAAAATAGCATCAGGAGATGCCCTAAATTGAGAAAAGACAGGAAGTATCGATATCAGAAGAAAGATTAGGATCAGAGTCAGGTTTGCCATGGTAAGGTCTGACACAGCGAGCAGGAACCCAAAGCACTCGATCAGGAAGTTGGACAGCAGCGTAACCCTTTCCCCAGGTGATGAGCTGTGCAGGACCTTTCCACGCAGGATCTGGAAGCTGTCTGAAATAGACAAGAGGACGGGAAGAGGGAACTACTGGCTTGGTGAAGTGGCGGGAAGCCGCCGTGGCAGGAGGAGAGCCAGTAAGATTGAGAAAGTTAAGAGTATAAAGACAAACATTTAAGATATTTTGCAACGTTGGGAGGTTCGGGGGCCTGAGCCTTTTTCCCCAAGTGCCGATCAAGGGCCTGTTTCAAAGTTTGGTGCGATTTCTCCACAATCGCTTGACCTTGGCTGTTGAAGGGCAAGCCAAACTTATGGATGATGGCCCATTTATGACAAACTCAGCAAAGGGAGAACTGACATAAGCAGGACCATTATCTGTTTTGAGAATTTTTGACATCCCAACGTTACGAATGATCGAATACAGTGATTAATAACATTTTTGGTAGCCTCTCCTCTTTGCAATGTTGCTATAATAAACCCTGAATAAGTATCTACTGATACATGAATGTATTTCCAGGGAGCAAAGGGAGGATAATGAGTGATGTCCATTTGCCACGTATCACAGGCTTGAGTACCCTAGGATTAACGCCTTCAGGGATACCTTTGGCCTGCAAGCTACATGTTGGACATTGTTGAATTATTGCCGTGGCTTCTTGATATGTAATTCCAAATTGTCGCACTAGGGCTCTGTTTTGATGAAATAATCATGACTCTCCCCAGGTGAAGGCTGTTGGAGAAGGAGAGGAGGCCATAATTTTACAAGCCTGGTCTGCCATATGATTGCCTTCTGCTAGGAATCCAGGCAATTGTTTTATTTATTTATTTATTTATTTATTTGATTTGCCAATTGTTTACAAGATAATAAGTATAAATGTATACATAGTTGTGAATACATGAAATGGGTACATATAAGAAAAATAAAAGAATAAGAGAAACAATAGGACAGGGACGGTAGGCACGTTGGTGCGCTTATGCACCCCCTCACAGACCTCTTAGGAAAGGGGTGAGGTCAATAGTAGACAGTCTAAGGTTAAAGTTTTTGGGGTTTGGGGAAGAAACTACAGAGTCGGGTAGAGTATTCCAGACATTGACCACTCTATTGCTGAAGTCGTATTTCCTGCAATCAAGTTTGGTGCGGTTTACTTTGAGTTTGTATCTATTGTGTGCTCTTGTGTTGTTATGGTTGAAGCTGAAGTATTCATTGACAGGTAGGACATTGCAATGTATGATTTTATATACCATACTTAAGTCAGACCGAAGACGGCGTAATTCAAGGTTTTCAAGTTCTAGAATTTCAAGTCTGGTGGCATAAGGTATTCTACAACGAGTAGAGGAGTGGAGAACTCTTCTTGTGAAATATTTCTGGACTTTCTCAATTGTGCTAATATCAGATAATGTAGATGTGGGTTCCAGACTGATGAACTGTATTCGAGTATTGGTCTAGCAAATGTTTTGTATGCTCTGGTTAGTAGTGTGATATTACCAGAGAGAAAAAGCTACGTAGGATTAGGTTAACAACTCTTAATGCCTTTTTGGCTATGTAGTTGCAGTGGGCTCTAGCACTTAGATCATTAGAGGTGAGTATTCCAAGGTCCTTTACAGAGCTTGAGTCATCAACAAGATCTTGACTATTCAGCTTGTATTTTATTTTCTGATTTTTTTGCCAATATGTAAGACAGAGCATTTATTTGTTGAGATTTGAAGTTGCCATTTGTTTGACCACTCTGATACATAGTCAAGATCTTTTTGTAGGGTAGCAGTATTGTCTGTGGTATTGAACAGCTTTACATCATCAGCGAAGAGAACGCAATTGCTCTTAATATGATCACAGAGGTCGTTTATGTAGAGTATGAAGAGAGTTGGTCCTAGAACACTGCCTTGGGGAACACCACTATTGACAGGTACTGGATTTGATAGTACGCTCCTGATTTTGACCATTTGTTGTCTGTTTGACAGGAATGCTTCTATCCAGTTATTCAGTTGTCCAGAGATACCATAGGATTTTATTTTTAGGAGTAGTTTGTAGTACCACTGAATCAAAGGCTTTACAGAAGTCTATATAGATTGCATCTATTGCTTTGCCCTGGTCGAGTTGTGTCGTCCATATGTTTTTGCAGTGTAAGAGTTGCAGATTACAGGATAGTTTTTTTCTGAAACCAAATTGTTTATTGGAGAGTAGGTTATTTGTCTCTAAGTGAAGGATGATGGATTGGTTAATAATTGATTCCATGACTTTACAGGTGACGCAGCATAAGGAGATTGGCCTGTAATTTTCAACTAGGCTTGGGTCTCCCTTTTTGAAGATGGGGATGACTGTGGCTTGTGACCATAGGTTAGGCAAGGAGCTGGTCCTGAAAGATTTTTCAAAGATTATGCTTAGAGGTTTGGCTATGGCAGTGGATAGCTTTCTTAAGAAGTAGGCACATATTCCATCCGGTCCAATAGATAGAGATGGTTTTAGGTTGCGTAGTGCTTTTTCAACATTGTCTTCTGTGAAATCGATATGTATTAGATCATTGTTGTTATCTGTGGTACGGCTAGGAAATACTGGGCATGATCCATTGCTGTTTACAAATACTGAGCCGAAGAATGTGTTAAAGATGTTGGCTTTAATGGTGTCGTCGTTGCAGTCTTTACCATCAGGTCCTATCAAGGGAGGGATGGACCTTGAGTCTTTTAGTTTGTTGTTTACAAAATTGTAAAAAACACGGGTGGAATTGGTGCTTAGAAGGTTTTCCTCTTGTTTAATGTGATAATTGGTGCATTAGGTCTTTATCTGGTGGCATAAATTTTTTTTTTTTTGTATCGGTTTTGAAATTGTGCAACGTGACCAGATTTGTTTTCATGAAGTGATCTCTTTT